>NC_086445.1:880096984-880396984 GCF_028390025.1 Pseudophryne corroboree
GGAACAAAATTCGGATCGCTCACTTACCAGCCTACGTACCTCACGCCTCCCGTCCTCCACCTTCAGTCCGTCGAAGTAGCTCAGACGGTACTGGCACACGTCCAGACACAGAACTTCCTGGGGTGACCTGAAACGAATGAGGGACACACTACGCAGGGGTGGCCTACACTGGGCTCAGTGAAGGGTCATCATTGGCACTTGTGGCCTCAGACTGGGTGCCCCCGTAGTGGTGCGAAGCACCATGGGCGACCCTGAACGAAAACGCCCAAAGGGGAGGTGGGGGAGGGGCAACATACACCACGAACACACACAAAACACCTTTATGCTCACCAGCTATATACTCGGCTTCCGCCAGACGACTTGCCCTTCTTCTTCTTTGCTCCTGTAAGAGAACACACAACACAGCCCACGGGACGTGGCGCTGCTTACGCTTTATGACGGAGAGACACTTATACAAAGGTTATAGCACAACACCGTAATACTGTTTCAACCTTGTGGTACTCACCAACGCGTACTTCCGACAGCCTACCTTTCATGGGGGCCTGGCTGTGGGGAAAACTGAGAACTCATCACACACGCGGCGTAGCGCCAACTTATGCGAACCTGCGGCGTAGCGCCGACTTCAGCAACCTGCGGCCTAACGCCGACTGCAGCAACCTGCGGCGTAACGCCGACTTCAGCAACCTGCGGCCTATCGCCGACTTCAGCAACCTGCGGCGTAACGCCGACTTCAGCAACCTGCGGCGTAACGCCGACTTAAGCAACCTGCGGCCTATCGCCGACTTCAGCAACCTGCGGCCTACCGCCGACTTCAGCAACCTGCGGCCTATCGCCGACTTCAGCAACCTGCGGCCTACCGCCGACTTCAGCAACCTGCGGCCTATCGCCGACTTCAGCAGCACACAATTGTTGGGCTTCCTTGCCCTGGAGGCCCCCTACCTATGACTGCCTATCTGGGCGGTAATGGGGCCTTGCGCCCTCTGCTGATCAGGCTACGGGCCTGCCTATGTTGCCTCAGGCCTAGTGCCTGTTTTGCCCCACGGGCCTAGTGCCCGCCTACTGGTGCCACAGGCCGGTGGCCTGACTATCCCTATGGGCCTAATGCCCACTATGTGCCCCCGGGCCTAATGCCCGCTCAACTGTGCCACGGGCCAGGAGGGCCCGTCCAGAAATGCCCACGGGCCGGGAGGGCCCGACTTTATGCCCACAGGCCGGAAGGGCCTGACAATGCCCACGGGCCTAATGCCCGATCCCTGGTGGTCTAGGGGTGGGGGTGGGCACCTGCACTTACCCGTCCAAAGGGCCACGGCTGGACCAAGCCTGGTCCGGCCACGCCCACCGCGTTGTCTTCGTCGGAGGCGGGATGGCTCCCACCACCTCCGGGCTTCCTGGAGACTTCACCTGGGCAGCGGTGGCCGGTGCAAGCTCTTTTGCGTTGCACACCGCTGGCCCAGGGCTTCCGAGGTCCTCACCGACGGGGGTCGGCTCCTTGTACTTCACCCGGCGGGCGGCGGCGTGTCTCAGCTCTTTTGCAACTACCGCCGCCCTCCGGGACTTCCGGCGCCGTCTTCGTTCTTCTATCTTCAGGAGCTCTTCTCCGCTCCTTCTCCGAACTGACTTCCCGCGCCCGGCGCTGGCTAAAACAAACCAGTGCCGGGGGGCGGGGCTATGACGCGGCGAGCCGGGATTGGCTCGCCGCCGCCACTCCCGATTGGCTGCCAGTTCACGAGCCGTGATTGGCTCGCGTCTGGCGCCAAATTCAAAAAGCGGCGCTGTGATTGGCGGGGCCTGAGTCCCGGAGGATGCAGGCCCGCCGCCATCACCCGCGTGGAGCGGCGGTGGATATGCACCGCCGCCCTCACGCCCGCTGCCGAACTCTGCACTCAGCGGGGCAGGTGGAGACCGGACCAGATCCGGTCCCCAGCACCGCCCGAAATCCGCGCTACCTCCGGCCACATGGGACGGCGCCGGGCCGTCCCAGGTGAGGAGAGACGCGCACGCTAGTAGCAGGGCCAGTGACCGCACGAGGACACTGGCCCTTGCTACAAATATATAGTCAAAATCTTACAGATTTATCTCACCGTGTGTACACAAGGCATGGTAGAATGACCATTGTTGTGTAAATACAAAGCAAAACTGGGAAGAAGAACAACTTCTGCAGTGGAATCTGGAAGCATTGGAGAGGGTCCCTTTCAAAATGTTGCTATGGGGCACACATAGTTTTAGCTATTTTAAACTTGTTGCTTATAATAAATGGTGCTCCAGCCAATCACCTAGTGTCATGTGTTTGACGAGCTGATTGGCTGGAGCACCATCTGTACAAAAAATAAAACTGTAATGGTTGTGTCTGTGCATAGCATTTTTTTTTTCTTCAGAACTATATAGAGGAAAAATTGGATAATTTTTGTCCGTCTGTTTGTTCCAGCATCACACAAAAATGACTGGATGAATTTGGATTATGTTTTCACTATTGTATAGCTTAGTGACCTAGAAAAAAACCCTGAGGTGTGTACATACTTGCCTACTCTTCCGGAATGGCCGGGAGGCTCCCGAAAATCGGGTGACCCTCCCGGCCCCCCGGAAGAGCAGGCAAGTCTCCCGATTCGTGGGGACCCCCCTGCCCGTCCGCCCACTTAGTGTGTAAAGTGGGCGGTCCGGGCAGTTGATGACGCGATTCTTGCTGAATCGCGTCATCATAGCCACGCCCCCTGCAGTGTAATGCCGGTGATCGCGGCATTACAGAGCGGGGGGCATGGCTTAAAAGAGGCATCATCATGACCCCGCCCTTTCTCCGCTCCGCCCTTTCTCCGCCCCGTCTCACCTCCGGCCCACCCCCTCCACGACGTCACAGCCTCCCCTGCCCGCCCTCTGAGCTGACCTGGCTGCTCTCTCCCGCAGAGAGCAGCCAAAATGTAGGTAAGTCTGGGTGTGTATGATCTCAATGTAACATCAGGGAGAAGAGCAATAAAGGAAAAACCAGACGCTTGACACTCTGAACACTGAAAGTCGGTGTTTCAATAATTTTCCTGCAGAACTGGACTCCGCCCAAGTTCTGAAACAGAACCAGACTTAAAGTGACTGCTCTGCAAAGGAACCTAATTAAGGCAGATATTCTAACAGTATCTGGTACAGATTAAACTGTTTATTCCATGTATAATCCTTATCCACAACCATTTTCCTTTTCAATTCCGAGGGCCTGCAGTTTCCTGTAAGCGTCTGCTTCACTATGACAATAAGTCACAGGGGCAAACACTCAGGGCTGCAGGTGTAGATCTCAGGCTCAGCTGCTTCTCCCATGGGCAGCTTTACATGGCTTGCTTCCGAGTTAGTAGCCCCAAGCATCTTTTTGTGTTAATCCCTGAAGGAAAAACTGCAAATACAGGTTGAGTCTCCCTTATCCAAAATGCTTGGGACCAGAGGTATTTTGGATATGGGATTTTTCCGTATTTTGGAATAATTGCATACCATAATGATATATCATGGTGATGGGACCTAAATCTAAGCACAGAATGCATTTATGTTACATATACACCTTATACACACAGCCTGTAGGTAATTTTAGCCAATATTTTTTATAACTTTGTGCATTAAACAAAGTGTGTCTACATTCACACAATTCATTTATGTTTCATATACACCTTATACACACAGCCTGAAGGTCATTTAATACAATATTTTTAATAACTCTGTGTATTAAACAAAGTTTGTGTACATTGAGCCATCAGAAAACAAAGGTTTCACTATCTCACTCTCACTCAAAAAAGTCCGTATTTCGGAATATTCCGTATTTCGGAATATTTGGATATGGGATACTCAACCTGTATTGTTTACAAATAAATTTTGTGATCAATGTGTACAATATAAATATACATCACAATATTAGATGGCACTACTGTCTTTGTAAAATTAGTTCCGCTGAGCAATAACAAACATCAACGCAAGCAAAGCAGTGGGCTAATGCTAGTTTATCATATGCAACGCGTTTTAAATAGCTAAAACTCGTTGCTAAATGGGCCCCAAAGTACAGAAATGCATTCACATATACAGAGTTAAAGAAAGCAGACCACAAGAATATTTCCAAATCAACATGTTTTATTTAACAGAAAAGTTTAATAATATTCATAATACTTATCAGCCAATGTGTGCTCAAGCGATACGTTCAATCAGGCAAAGGTAATCAGGGGCTCCGTCCTCCCAGATGTTTATCAGAGCTGGACATGACGTTATATGTAAAGTTACAGGTACTTGGTGCTGCTGCAGTTAAGACCAAGGGGTCTATTAACTAAGCTCTCGATGGAGATAAAGTTGACGGAGATAAAGTGCCAGCCAATCAGCTCCTGTCATTTTTTAAACGCAGCCTGTAACATGGCAGTTAGGAGCTGATTGGCTGGTACTTTACCTCCATCCACTTTATCTCTCTCCAAGGCTTAGTAAATAGACCCCCAAGTTTAGAGCCCAAAAGAATAACCCAATCCTCCAGCAGCCTCTCAGCCTATATACAGTAGCACTCAGGGCAAAATCCCCAGATACCAGTTACAAATAAGGGTATAAGCAAGATCAAAGTGTTCTATTGGCTAAACAACAGTTACTAACATTCTTTTAAATTGTAGGCACAAAAACCTAACAGGGGCAATGGAAAGGAAGTGAAAAACAAGTTTGTCAGTTAAACAGCAGCCAACTACTCATCACTTATCTTTCCAGTCCTGTCTGTATATCAGACTGAACTATGCAGAAAAGTATTCAAGCAAATTTATAATCAAAATGAAAGTTTGGATGCCATTTTGGTCCACTACCATACAGCAACAATATGCAAATGTTTCTTCCGCCGCCTGGATTTGTATTGAGACGACCACCGGCGGCTTTGCATATATAAGCAGCTGCATCCAAAACCTCAGCATCCTCCTCAGCTCAGTCAAATGGTTGCGCAGCATGGCTGCAGAAAGTAGATGCTGGGGACGTTACACCCGTATATGAGATTGCAATCACAGCCTCAAACATGCCCAGAAAATAACTGCATTTTTGTTGCCACACATCGGTACCTCACCCAAACGGTCCTGTCAGTCGCTTTGCACATAAATAACTTCTGTGACCCTGTGCTGTGACGTTAATTGCTCAACTGCTTAATTGGGTTGGCGTACATCTCTGAATCAGGCCCCCAATCTACACCTAATGTACAAAAATACTGGCCTTTAATATATACTTTCCATGATTTCTGTCCGTTTCTTTTCAGCCACAAGATGTCAGCAAATACACATTGCATTCGGAAACAATAGAAACCTGTTTATACGACTTTCGGTGGGTGGGGCATCCAGCATGGCCGCATTTTAGAGGGCTCCTACACAGGCTTTTACTTTCCACTCTCATCCTCCTTTCACAGCTATTGAAATTCATGTGGAGGATCTAATTCTGAAGGTGTCGAAGCTAGCAAACCTATTTTTGTGTGGGGCCCGACTTCTAATCCCATTCCTACCTTGACTCTGCTCCTCTTTTGCTTCCTGTTAGGGGGTGTACAACTCCCCGAAGTTGCCGTGCAAAGGGCACTGCGCCTGCTGTCACGCTCACGGGTTTGGCTGCTCTACCTAGTGTCCCTCACTCACCTGACAGATGAATGAAGGCAGTGACCCACGGTTCCTGCATCCCTAGATCACCATCTGGGCCGGGCTTTGTGTGCCGCAAGAGTGATTCCTGCAGTGGGGTGATTCCTGGGTGCGGATTTCCGCTCGCAGCATGGAGTGACTGAGCGGCTGTTCTGCCTGGGACCTTCCGGGATCACTGCGGCTGGTGTGTCGGAGACTCGCCTCGGACCAGCTGTGACCTGCCTCCCTACACCTCACCTCCGGAGTGATTGTACCAGCTTTCTGCCGGGGTGTCCTGTCATTTGGCTGCTTGCCGCTGTGTCCTGCTAACAGGCCCGCACACCAACAGCTGCGCCGATGGCTCTGGCCTCCCTTCATTAATCCGCAGTGTGGCTTTATGACTGGTGCTCTTCGGTCTCTTTAGGACTGGTGCAGCTGGTGCACCGAGGATCTGCCTGGGATTTACTGAGACCTGCTTCCCGCCACCCAAGTCCTGGAGTGGTACTTCCGGTGCCCTGCTGAGGTGGCTTAGGGTGTGTACACACGGTGAGATATTTTCTTTCGATTTTGACTATATAGTCAAAATCGCAAGAAAAGTTAGTGCAGATCGCAAGGTGAAAGTCACCTTGCGATCCCGATGCGCAGTCCTGCCAGGTCAGCATCGCAAGAAAAGATAGACTGTGCAGGCAAGTCAATCCTTGCTAGATCGGTGTACTATCTAGTTCATCTCACATGTCAATGACATCTCACATAAGCCAAAATCTCACATAAGCCAAAATCGTAAGCACACATAGTCCAGATCTCAAGAAAAGTTAGTCAAAATCTGTGCTATCTGGGCTCCAGGGAGTTCAAGGGAAATCGCAAGTAAAAATCGGGCATAGCAAGGATCTCAGCGTGTGTACACACCCTTATTACGCTGCAGCTATCAGAAGTCGGAGCCCACGGTACTAATTCTGTTTGTCACCCCGTCTTTCTACTAATACCTCCCTATAACTTTTCCTTCTCTCCCCTGCTTGGATTCCTACCCTCCTAGTGTTTTCTCCCTTCCCTCCCATTGCCTCTTTTCCAATCCCCGTTCTCTGCCTACCCTACCCTCCCTCTCTTCACTTTTCTGATAATGGTACTGAGTTTGCTTTGACCTGTATCTGCCATTTACCTTAATGGCTCTGGGGCATTTCTGTCCAGCATTATTTATTTCTGCCCCTTTAATCTGTGACTCATCACTCTCTAGCAGCATCTCCAACTAGTGTTTTATTGACTTTTTATTACCTGGTCCTGATTGTGGTCCTCTTCATTTGTGCTACGTTTATACTGCTAGTTGGCAGCCGATCATATATATATATATATATATATATATCTCCCTGGGGGCTGCCCGGGATGCCACAGCTTGCATTGCTGGATATATTTAATATCATGGATGCCCACACTGCACGATTGTGCTCTCTGATATTGTCAAGTCTCAGTGGACATAACTCCCACAATATATTTTGTACTCATTGGCAGACTTCTAGACTTGTTTTTCAGCTGAGGTAACCTGCTTTGAAACATTCCTTTTATGTGGAATACTATATCTGTTCTTTAATGTTCTGTTTGGGGTTATTGTGCAGTGTTATATTTGCCGCATTACCATCCAGTAATGACCTTGTCTACATTACCAATTTACCCCATTTCATATACAACTCTAGATTTGTGAGGTGTAACACACGACAAGAACATTTATTCTATGGATCTACTGTACATGTTTCTAATTTCTTTCTTGTGCCTCATAAACACCCGATATAGTTACTGACGATATTTATACCTTTGAAGACAAAGGTATTTTTAGACTATATTTTGTACTTACACAGGATCTCTGAACTCCACTCATTTTCAATACCATTGACATATTACTCTGTGGTGTAATACTGCCACTCTTACCTTTTCCATGCTCAAGTAAACTATTTTTTTGTGTTCTATAGGTAACATGTTGCACTAACTTGTGGCTACTCAGCCGAACTGTTTCTGTTATCTATTTAAAAGAATACCTAATGGTAGTGAGTCCCGTATTATGCATTGCAGAGGATATTGCATTACAGGTCTCCCTCACGCATCTTCTACTGAACCAGTACATTTTACCCTTACTTCACGATTACCTACTAGTGCTCAACCACATCTTTGATCTTTCATTTGTTATTTACTATTGGTGTAATTACAATGTCATTGGTTGGATTTCTTTTTTTTTTTTTTAGGGAATGTTGCTCTGAAGGAGGCTCCAATGATTAGTTAACCTACACAATTTACCCCTGTCCAGGTGTCATTACTCACAACAGCTGTCGTATTGGTGACTTTATATTGTATATTGGGGATCCTCTTTTTATTCTCTGTATTCTATAGGGCATGGATAAATTCATTGTCAGAAAAATGCTGCCAAAGCAAGCTAACACTAATAATAAAACGGGGAAGGGTAAAGGAGCCTGACAGAAATCGGGCCCACCCTCTCCAGATGGATCAGATGTGGGACCCTCAGATCCGGTAGGTGATAGATCCTCGTCACTCACAGCTAAAGAAATCTCTGATTATTTGATACCCCTTATGGATAAGAGATTTGCTGACCTCCAAACGTGTTTAGACGCGGACTTAGCAAGAATTGACTCCCATGCAACACGTATCACATCATTAGAATCCAGGTTCAGTGATGCAGAAGATGATTTGTCAAGAGGGGGTAACCACCCAAGATGGGCTGGTGCAGCAGCTTCAGGAGAAGGTGGATGAGAATAGTTTGAAAAAATAACCTGAGATTTGTGGGGATCCCTGAGTCGGTATCTGGGGCTGCTCTAATCTCTTACGAAAGATTTGCCCTCATCTCTGGAAATCCTAGAGGAAATAGAGATACCTCACATTGAGACAGATTGGAGCGGAACAGACGGGCTCACGACAGAGATCCTGCCTGTGATTGCCCGTTACCTAGATTACCGCACTAAAGAAAGGGTCTTGGCTTCCTACCGCCGAGTCAGAGAGTTGTTAGTTGGAGGGAACAAAATCCTGGTTTTCCAGAACTTTTCTGCTGCAGTATCTCAGAAGCGCAGATAATTCTCCAAAGTCTGCTTCATCTCCATAACAAAAATATATGCTTTGCACTGCTGTATCTGGCCAAACTCAGGGTGGTAGATAATGGCACCCAAATCTTCTTTACTGATCCCTCAACGGCAAAGTCACATTTTATGATCCACAGGTCCCCACCCACTTCACCCTAATAGATTGTCAGTCTGTCGTTTTGTGTGTATACAAATAGAAACTGGGGGTCTATCAACTTGGCAGAATCGTTTCTTAATTATGTTCCGTAGGAATAACATTCCCAATCAGTTACTTTGTTAATTTGTTTTGAGTGCGCACCACTAGGCCTAGATGGTGCCCACCATCATTTTGGTTTATAGGAAAATACTAGAAAAAGTTTGGAGACATTGTGAATTCCCACCATGGCCCTAACTGTGTGGAGTTTGTATATTCTCCCCATACTTGCGTGGGTTTCCTCCGGGTACTCCGGTTTCCTCCCACAATCCCAAAAATATACTGGCAGGTTAAGTGGCTCCCAACAAAATTAACCCTAGATTGAATGTGTCTGTGTGTACATGTGGTAGGGAATATAGATTGTAAACTCCACTGGAGCAGGGACTGATGTGAATGGGCAAATATTCTCTGTAAAGCGCTGCGGAATATGTGTGCGCTATATAAATAACTGGTAATAATCTCCTCTATTAATTTTCACTGTAATGTTGCATTGCATTTTTCTGTATGTTCATGTTCTAATTGTTTGTACATCTTTTTGTTGCCTGGAACCCTGGAGCTGGAGGGAGATGCAATCCTTCAATACAGTATTTCTTGTTTGTAGATCACTTTGCACCCTATTTACCTTAGGGGAAGGGGGGGGGGTGAGTAGCCATGCTGTCACCTGATCCATCTCACCCTGTCCTGATACCTCCCAACCCCCTGACTATTATATCTTGGAATATAGGAGTCCTAAATACGCCTATCAAGCTAAAGAAAGTGATAACCCATCTCAAGAGATTTCACCCAGATATGGTGCTCCTCCAGGAGACCCACTGGACTTCTGGTGAAAACTGTTTAAAAGCAACATGGCTTGGCGCCTGTATCTCTGCCCATTATCATAGAAAGGCTAGGGGTGTTGCTGTATTACTTCGTAGTGACCTCACAATTTCCATATTATCTGAGACTATTGATCCTGATGGATGATATATTATCCTGGATGTTGAGCTTTATCATAATAAATATACCATAGTTAATCTTTATGCCCCCAATGTTAACACTCATACTTATATCCAAGAGCTGGGTATTATTTTACAAAGTAGGTACAATTACCCCCTCATATTAGGAAGGGACTTCAACATGGTGGAAGATCCCTCTGTGGACAGATCTTCCTCTGCTGCACGACACTCCACCTCTCAAAATCAGTCGCTACTGTCTTTGCGATTTTCATTAAATCTCTCGGACCTATGGAGACTACTAAATCCGACTGACAGGACACATACACACCTTTCCTTGGTCCATGGGGTCTCTTTTGAGGAATCACAAAATTTTAATATATGATAAATTGATGACCAATATATCTCAGGCCAATATCCATATACTTATATCGGATTGTAAGCTTGCAAGACCAGGGACATCTTTCCTCATGTGCCTTTCCTTTTCTTACTTACACTATCTTATATTCCATACTCCCTTTGATGGCACCTAACCCCGGGTTTTCTATACCTGTCCTAGATTGTCTTGAACTATAAGTGCTGTTTTCTTGTTTGCTCATTTGATTATGTACAGTGTAATGGGCGCTGCGGATCCCTTGTGGCGCCATATAAATAAAGGATAATAATATTAATCAGATCATGCCCCTGTCTCGATAGCTTTACATCACCCGCATATGAGCCCTATTAATCGTATTTGGAGATTCCCACATTATTTAACCCATTCCACTGATTTTAAAGCATACCTTGTCTAACATTGGATTAATTTCGTAGATGACAACCTAGAACACTGGGACCGCCCTGCTCCTTTTTGAGGTGCCTTTAAGGCAGTGATGAGGGGTCATATTATTATTAGCTATATCTCCCCAAAAAAAAGATGAAAGCAAAAGAGGAGTATGAAGCATTACGGTGTGCTATGTCCGATACTTTTCGAACATATACCACCGCTCCCTCCGAGGAAACACTAGAAGAGTACAAACAGGCGAGACGCCTGTTAGAGACATATCTAGCAACCCAAGCTAAGAATTCCATAGAATTTACTAAAACTAAATTCTACAGATGGGGAAATAAAGCAGGCAGATTGTTGGTGACTATCTCTAGACCCCAGAGACGCAGGCATATAATAACTACTATAAAACATACTTCCACTGGCACACCTTTGACTAAATCTCAAGATATTGCAAATCAATTTCAGAATTATTTTATGGCTCTGTTTAGCTCCTCTCCTGTAGACACTGAGGTACAAGAAAGGCTGTTAAGCGGAAATGTGTTGCCTCTGTTGACTCCTGACCAAACAGCAGCGCTAGCAGGCAATATTGCTATGGATGAGGTGAATAGGGTTTTCTCTTACGTCCTAGAGGATACTGGGAATCCATTTAGTACCATGGGGTATAGACGGGAAGAAGCCATGGGCACTTTAAGAATTTGATAGTGTGGGCTGGCTCCTCCCTCTATGCCCCTCCTACCAGACTCAGTTTAGAAAATGTGCCCGGAGGAGCCGGTCACGCTTATGGAAGCTCCTGAAGAGTTTTCTGCATTTATTTTTCTGTTATTTTCAGCAGGACTGGATGGCACCAGCTTGCCTGCTTCGTGGGACTTAGGAGGTGGGTGGGGGGGGGGGGGGCGGAAATGGCCCAACCTCTTGAAGGGTTAATGGTCCTGTTCCCCGCTGACAGGACACTAGCTCCTGAGGAAACTATTTGCAAGCCCCACCACGGCGATCATACATTCCCGCAGCACGCCGCCATCTCTAACAGAGCCAGAAGAAAGAGTACTAAGCCGGCATCCCGGTTAGCGGGTCGCCGGTCATTATGGTGGCATGAGGGTATGGAGACGCACGGCTTCTAACCGGGGTGGATTACGTCTCCAAACTCAGTACACAACTGCGTCTCAGTACACTGTACACAGTATCCACACTGGCAAACAAAGCCTTAAAACGGTTCAGTCTCCATTTTCAGCACAATTTACCTCAGCCAGTATAAAAAAAGCGGGAAGACCGCGTGCCATTGAAGGGGCGTGGCTTCACTATGAGTGGATCCAGCAGCACACCAGCGCCATTTTTCATCTGCAGTGGACACAGACGCTGACTGACAGGGACACGCAGCTCCTCCGGAGAGACTCCAGATTACCTCAGCGGTACCAGGGGGTCATAGCAGTGGGGAGCGATTATTAGTGTACTAAGTCTTCAATCTGGGTACTTAAGGGGTAATTCAGAGTTGATCGCAGCAGCAAATTTGTTAGCGGTTGGGCAAAACCATGTGCACTGCAGGGGGGGCAGATATAACGTGTATAGAGAGAGTTAGATTTGGGTGGGGTGTGTTCAAACTGAAATCTAAATTGCAGTGTAAAAATAGGATTTTAATACCTACCGGTAAATCCTTTTCTCCTAGTCCGTAGAGGATGCTGGGGACTCCAAAAGGACCATGGGGTATAGACGGGATCCGCAGGAGCTTGGGCACACTAAAAAGACTTTTACTGGGTGTGAACTGGCTCCTCCCTCTATGCCCCTCCCCCCAGAACTCAGTTATAGGAACTGTGCCCAGGAGAGACGGACATTTCGAGGAAAGGATTTTTGTTAAACTAGGCGATAAACATACCAGCCCACACCACAAACATACCGTACAACTGGAGTAGCATGAAACCAGATAACAGTATGAACTAACAACAGCAACAAGCTAAATATAACTGATACACAAACCACGTGTAACCCAAAATAACCAGTATCAACACAACTGCAAGGAACAGTCCGCACAGGGGGGGTCATTCCGAGTTGTTCGCTCGGTAAAAATCTTCGCATCGCAGTGATTTTCCGCTTAATGCGCATGCGCAATGTCCGCACTGCGACTGCGCCAAGTAAATTTGCTATGCAGTTAGGATTTTTACTCACGGCTTTTTCATCGTTCTGGCGATCGTAATGTGATTGACAGGAAATGGGTGTTACTGGGCGGAAACAGGCCGTTTTATGGGCGTGTGGAAAAAAACGCTACCGTTTCCGGAAAATACGCAGGAGTGGCCGGAGAAACGGAGGAGTGTCTGGGCGAACGCTGGGTGTGTTTGTGACGTCAAACCAGGAACGACAAGCACTGAACTGATCGCAGATGCCGAGTAAGTCTGGAGCTACTCAGAAACTGCTACGAGGTGTGTAATCGCATTATTGCGAATACTTCGTTCGCAATTTTAAGATGCTAAGATTCACTCCCAGTAGGCGGCGGCTTAGCATGAGCAAATCTGCTAAAATCCGCTTGCGAGCGAACAACTCGGAATGACCCCCAGGGATGGGCGCCCAACATCCTCTACGACTAGGAGAAAAGGATTTACCGGTAGGTATTAAAATCCTATTTTCTCTTACATCCTAGAGGATGCTGGGGACTCCAAAAGGACCATGGGGTCTATACCAAAGCTCCAGAGCGGGCGGGAGTGTGCGGACGACTCTGCAGCACCGATTGAGCAAACATGAGGTCCTCATCAGCCAGGGTATCAAACTTGTAGAACTTAGCAAAAGTGTTTTAACCCGACCACGTAGCTGCTCGGCAAAGTTGAAGTGCCGAGACCCCTCGGGCAGCCGCCCAAGAAGAGCCCACCTTCCTGGTAGAATGGGCATTTACTGACTTCGGCAACGGTAGCACAGCCGAAGAATGAGCTTGCTGAATTGTATTACAAATCCAGCGTGCAATAGTTTGCTTAGAAGCAGGATTTCCAATCTTGTTGGAAGCATACAGGACAAACAGAGCCTCTGTCTTCCTAGTAAGAGCCGTTCTGGCGACATAAATTTTCAAAGTTCTTACAACATCAAGAGGTTTTGGGACCGCCACAGCATCCTTAGCCACAGGTACCACAATAGGTTGGTTTATGTGAAACGAAGAAACCACCTTCGGCAGAAATTGTTGACGAGTCCTCAATTCCGCTCTATCCGAATGAAAGATCAAATATGGGCTCTTGTGAGACAAGGCCGCCAACTCGGACACTCGTCTGGCAGACGCCAGAGCCAAAAGCATGACCACTTTCCAAGTGAGAAACTAACTCAACCTTACGCAAAGGCTCAAACCAGTGAGACATAAGAAACTGCAACACTACTTCAAGATCCCACAACGCCACGGGTGGCACAAATGGAGGATGGATATGCAGCACTCCCTTCACGAAAGTCTGAACCTCAGGAAGGACGGCCAATTCCTTTTGAAAGAAGATAGATAAAGCCGAAATCTGCAGTTTGATGGAACCCAATTTCAGGCCTGCCTGCAAAAAATGGAGGAAACGACCCAAGTGAAACTCCTCCGCAGGAGCTGCTTCAGTTTCACACCACGACACATACTTTCTCCAAATACGGTGATAATGTTTCGCCGTGACCTCCTTCCTAGCCTTAAGGAGAGTGGGGATGACCTCCCCGGGAATACCCTTCCGAGCTAAAATCTGGCGTTCAACTTCCACGCCGTCAAACACAGCCGCGGTAAGTCCAGAAACAGGCAGGGTCCCTGCAGTAACAGGTTCTCTCTTAGAGGAAGCGGCCAGGGATCTTCCACTAGTAATTCCTGAAGATCCGGATACCAGGCCCTCCGTGGCCAATCTGGTGCAACGAGTATTGCCCGAACCCTTGTTCGCCTTATGATCCTCAACACCTTTGGAATGAGAGGAAGCCGAGGGAAAACATACACCGACTGAAACACCCACGGAGTCACCAGGGCGTCCACCGCACAGGCTTGGGGGTCCCTTGACCTGGAACAATACTTCGGAAGTTTCTTGTTGAGGCGAGACGCCATCATGTCTATCAGAGGAGTTCCCCAACGCCTTGTCACTTCTGCAAATACCTCTTGATGAAGAGCCCAATCTCCTGGATGGAGATAGTGTCTGCTGAGAAAGTCTGCTTCCCAGTTGTCCACGCCCGGGAGGAAGACTGCTGACAGAGCGCTCACGTGCTGTTGTGCCCAGCGGAGAATTCTTGTGGCTTCCGCCATTGCCGCCCTGCTCCTTGTTCCGCCTTGGCGGTTTACGTATGCCATCGCTGTTATGTTGTCCGACTGGATCAGGACAGGGAGACCCTGAAGAAAGCTCTTCGCTTGCAGGAGGCCGTTGTAAATGGCTCTTAACTATGTTATGTGGAGAGAAGATTCCTGGCTTGACCATTTTCCCTGGAAACTTCTTCCCTGCGCGACTGCGCCCCACCCAGCCTCGGAGACTTGCATCTGTGGTCAGCAGGACCCAGTCCTGGATTCCGAAATGGCGTCCCTCTAGAAGGTGAAAGCCTTGCAGCCACCACAGGAGAGAGATCCTGGCCCAGGAAGATAGACTTATTTTCCGGTGCATGTGTAGGTGAGACCCGGACCATTTGTCCAGCAGGTCCCACTGAAACCCTGGCATGAATCCTGCCAAACGGAATGGCTTCATAAGCTGCCACCATCTTCCCTGGCACTCGAGTGCATTGATGAATCGACACTCTTGTCAGTCTCAAAAGCTCCTTGACCATGGTCTGTATTTCTAGAGCTTTGTCCTCCGGAAGAAACACTCTCTGAAGCTCCGTGTCTAGGATCACGCTCAAGAAGGGCAGCCGAGTCGTCTGAATCAACTGAGACTTTGCAGAACCGTCAGGGACAGTTCCACATTCTTTAACAATTATTCCTTTGACCTCGCCTTTATCAGGAGATCGTCCAAGTATGGGATAATTGTGACCCCTGGCTTGCGAAGGAGCACCATCATTTCTGCCATAATCTTGGTGAAAACCCTCGGGGCCGCGGAAAGCCCAAACGGCAACGTCTGAAATTGGTAATGACAATCCTGCACCGCAAATTTCAGGAAGGCCTGATGCGGAGGATATATCAGGACGTGTAAATAGGCATCCTTTATGTCGCCTGACGCCATAAAATCCCCCCCCTTCTAGGCTGGGGCGCATCTCCTGAAACTCCAGCTTGTACCCTTGGGACACGATATCTAAGACCCAAGGATCCAGGGCTGATTGAACCCAGACCTGACTGAAGATTCGGAGACGGCCCCCCACCGGCACGGACTCCCGCAGGGGAGCCCCAGCGTCATGCGGTGGACTTGGTAGAGGCGGGGGAGGACTTTTGGTCCTGGGTGCCTAACACTGCAGGCGACTTCTTTCCCCTTCCTCTACCCTTTGAAGCGAGGAAGGACGAGCCCTTATCTCGTTTGTATTTATTAGGCCGAATGGACTGCATCTGCTGATGGGGCCCCTTTTTCTGTTGAGTGGGAACATAAGGAAGAAAAGATGACTTACCCGCAGTAGCGGTAGACACCAGGTCAGCAAGGCCGTCACCAAACAAGACACTACCTTTGAAGGGGAGAGCTTCCATATTTTTCTTGGAGTCGGCATCAGTATTCCATTGATGGATCCACAGCGCCCTCCTGGCCGAGACCGCCATGGCATTGGCTCTTGATCCCAAGAGGCCAACATCTCTCGCCGCATCCTTTAGGTAATCTGCATCGTCCTTGATATAACCAAGAGTCATAAGAATATTATCCTTATCAACGGTATCCATATCAGAAGCTAAATTATCAGCCCATTTAGCAATAGCACTACTCACCCATACCGACGCCACAGCAGGTCTGAACAATGCACCAGTATTAACGAAAAATGGCCTTCAAAGACGTCTCCAGCTTGCGATCCGCCAGATCCTTGAGAGCAGCCGTGTCAGGGGACGGAAGCGCCACCTTCTTGGACAAACGGGATAGAGCCTTGTCGACATTTGGAGACGACTCCCATTTTTCCCTGTCATCAGAGGGGAAAGGATACGCCATAAAAATTATTTTGGGAATCTGCCACCTCTTGTCCGGCGACTCCCAAGCTTTTTCACAAAGAGCATTCATTTCATGAGAGGGGGGAAACTTCACCTCAGGTTTTTTCCCTTTAAATAGGCAAATCCTTGTGTCCTGAACAGCAGGTTCGTCAGAGATATGTAAAACATCTTTAATAGCCACAATCATGTACTGAATACTCTTAACTACCCTTGGGTGTAAAGTAGCCTCAGGTCTACCTGAAAATAAAAAACCTAACAAAAGTCTTTCTAGAGAAACTCAGTAGAGCTCCCCTAGTGTGTCCAGTCACTCCTGGGCAAAAAGTCTAACTGAGGTCTGGGGGAGGGGCATAGAGGAGCCAGTTCACACCCAGTCAAAGTCTTTTTAGTGTGCCTAAGTTCCTGCGGATCCCGTCAATACTCCATGGTCCTTTTGGAGTCCCCAGAATCCTCTAGGACGTAAGAGAAAATAAAGCAGCCAGTATTTACACTGCACAGAAACAAAATAACCCACCCAAATCTAACTCTCTCTGCAAATGTTATATCTGCCACACCTGCAGTGTACATGGGGGGTCATTCTGACCCGATCGCACGCTGCAGTTTTTCGCAATTGTAAACGTCGATTTACATACAGGACTAAAAGCAACACTTTAGAAACACATTAAATACACTTTAAAATGGAGCCGCTGCGGCCGTTTGAGATCAACCTTAGCCTACGTACATTTTACACCATTAGCGTACAAAGCCCCGTACCGTTTACGTACTTTGCGTACAAACGCTGCGCTGGCCGTACAAAGTACACGCAGTGCGGACACACCCAAAGACACGCCGTGAGCACTCTGCAGCTACACATGTGACTGAAATACACTTATAACCTTAGCAGGGAAAACAGATACGACACCAGATTGTATTTAAGATGCTGGGTTCCGACACACCAACATATAATTGCTGAAGGGGGTTACAATAACAACAATACAATACAATAGAAAAATGGCTACAGTCAATGGTACATACGTTTTGGTTTCGCCTCCGCTTCCCGGCCGGTCCTCAGTCATCAAGGGAGATGACCTTCAGAGTCTGTGATAGTGACCTGGCCTGCAGCTGGCTTTTTATACAGTGGGTCAAAACATAATACAATAGAGTGTGCTCTTCTTCCATTGGTTTGGGGGTGGGACATATCCTGTGCACCGGGGATCATTGGTCAGCTCAAGAGGCGGGCGATGGCTAAGACTTGAGATGTGATTTCTGTTGTTTGCATCTGAGTTCCCGGCCCATGACCAGTTAAAGCCATCACATTAATCATACATAAATCTGGTATTATTAATAACTTAATGTTGCAATATATGATAATATTCTTATACCCACCAGATTAATGTTTACATGACTCTGAACAATGTGATCCCACACATGATATGATTATCTATTTCCATCCTCAAGATATCCATATTTCCATATCTATCTATCTATATCTATATATCTATATATCTATATATATATACACACACACACACACACACACACACACACACACACACACACACACACACTCCTGCTATTACAATTTGTTAGGAAATAAATATATATATATATCTCCAAGAGTTTAGACTATGAATGTTATTACCTCAGATTTCTAAATGTCTGGTTTGTAATTTGTTAGCTATTGCTAATTGAGTTTCTCTTCAGTCAACCTAGGTTCCTGGATATTGTCTTTCTGTTTGTCCTGTCTTCAGATAAGACAATGACAATCCAGTATTGTCTTCGACAGATACTGGCCAACTCTAGAACAATGGGGGTAACCAAAGGTATTTACCTTTTTCATAGGATTTCAAAGCTTTGCGTAATTAAGGCCATCTGGTACATTGTATTTGAGTTTCTGGGAGGACAATTTATGTGCGAACCATCTTCATGCTATTAGAAGAATGAGCAGACAGTGGGTGATTTATGCAATATATGGATTAAATATATGATATGTCTTTGTGGCTTTTCCATGCGAGTACAAATGCCTCCGTAATTACTCATAGCACGTGCTAACATGCACGACCGTGTGAGCAATCATACGCAATTTGCGAATATGTGCATGCACGGCCAAATAAGTACGCGCACGGAGTCCATCTATGTGGTGTTTGTACGTGATGTGTGTACTGTAATATTTTCCGACTTCGACACAGCGTAGCGCTCGGGTCAGAGCTTCGCCGGCGCATGGCTGCCCGTCGCTGCGCTACGATCGCCTTCTGCCTGATTGACAGGCAGAGGTGGTCAATGGGCAGGAGGGTGCGAAACGGCGGCGTTTGGCCGCCGTTTCGTGGGCGTGGTCCGACCAATGCAGGCGTGGCCGGACTGTGCGGGGAGCGGCCCGCAGCGGCTGCGTGATGTCACACGCAGCCGCTGCGTGCCAGGGAGCAACGAGTAGCTCCCGGCCAGCACGCTAAAGCTGCACTGGCCGGGAGCTACTCTTGAAGTGCAAAGACATCGCCGCTGTGCGATGCCTTTGCACTTCTGCGGGAAGGGGGGCGGCACTGACATGCGGGGCGCTGGGCGTCCCCCACATGTCTGAGTTCATGATCGTAGCTGTGCTAAATTTAGCACAGCTACGATCAATTCGGAATGACCCCCATGGTTTTGCCCAACTACTAACAAATTTGCTGCTGCGATCAACTCTGAATTACCCCCTTAGTCTGCGACCCCGCTAAGCTTGACATTAGCAATAGGGGAGCGGTGTGCTGGCTCCAAATACCTCTGTGTCTCCCTGAAAGGGCTCTTTGTGGGTTAATTGTGTTTTTAACCTTTCCTGTATGTGTGCTGTCACATTTACAATATGTCAGGCAAAGAGTGTGTTTCATGTACAGCAGAGTGTTCCTCTTCCCCAGGGAGCTTACTACTATGTACTCAGTGTAGTGCACCTTCTCAGGCTAGCGGGGCTGAACCAGTGTGGTTAGATTCCCTCAAAGGAATGATTTCTAATATCTCTAATTGTCCCGCAATGAGAAAGAGACGCAATACTTAAGACAGTCTGTGGATGAGTTTATGAACAGAGACTCAGTCCCCAAACAAGTGTCTCAGTCCCTTGCCATTTGTCCACAAAAACGTACTCTGGCCCATATCCTTCAGTCTGACTCTGACACTGAGGGGTTAGACTTGGAGGAGGGGCAGGGGGATTCAGAAGGGGGGGATGCTGCTCTGTCACAGGGAATACAGGCTCTTATAGAAGCTATCAGGGATGTGCTGCAAATTCCTGATAAGGTGACAGAGGAGTGTGAGGAATCTTATTGTAATGTAAAAAAGAAGTCCTCAGTCACTTTTCCTGTGTCCAAGGAATTGAATACCCTATTTGAAAAACCGTGGGTTAATCCTGATAAGAAATTTCAAATCCCTAAAAGGTTACTCTCATCTTTTCCTTTAGCTCAGGCATGTCCAAACTGCGGCCCTCCAGCTGTTGTGAAACTACATATCCCAGCATGCCCTGACATAGTTATGCTGTCAGAGAATGCTAAAGCTGTGTCAGGACATGCTGGGATGTGTAATTTCTCAACAGCTGGAGGGCCGCAGTTTGGACATGCCTGCTTTAGCTTCTGAGGATAGGAAAAAAATGGGAAAGTCCACCGATAGTGGATGCATCTGTGTCCAGGTTGTCACGGAAGATTGTGTTACCCGTCCCTGGTGCAGCCTCCCTGAAAGACACAGCTGATCGTAAGATTGAGACTACACTCAAATCCTTATACACAGCTGCTGGGGTGGCTCAGAGACTCACTATAGCATGTGCGTGGATTACTAAAGCCAGTGCTAAATGGTCGGGTAACCTTATTGAAGGGTTGGATTCCTTATCTAGGGGGGAGATTGTGTTACGCCTGCAGCATATACAAGACTCTGCTAATTTTATGGTGGAAGCCATAAAAGAAGTTTGCTGAAAGCACGCCACGCTGCTATGGCAGTATCAGCACGCAAGGGCTTATGGTTACGTCAGTGGACTGTGGACGTGGACTCCAGGAAAGGTTCGGAAGGCCTACCCTTTACAGGAGAGGCCTTATTTGGAGATGAACTGGACAAATGGATCTCCAAAGCTACTACGGGTAAGTCCACATATCTTCCTTCTGCAGCTCCCCCAACCAGTAAAACCTACTCAGGACCTGCCCTACAGTCCTTTTGGACTGCCAAGTGTAAGGGCAAAGTCAGAGGATCTTCTATTGCCAACAGAGGCACTACAGGTAAACCAACTGCCGGTTCTCAGGAACAGAGCTCCAGTTCTGCTTCCTCAAAGCCTTCAGCATGATGGTGGACCGCGTGGCCTGGAAAACTGGCAGGTGGGAGCCCAACTAAGAAATTTCAGTCACATCTGGACAACATCATCCCTGGATCCCTGGGTCATAGATCTTATTTCCCAGCGCTACAGACTGGAGTTTCAGGAGCTCCCACCTCACAGATTCTTCAATCAAGCTTACCAGCTTCACAAGAGGCAAGTATAACCTTACAGGATGCCATTCAAAAACTAGTACAGACTCAGGTCATTGTTCCAGTTCCACCTCATCTACAAAACAAGGGGTACATACTTGTTTGTAGTATCGAAACCGGACGGTTCGGTGAGACCAATTTTGAATCTAAAATCATTGAACCCGTACTTATGAGTGTTCAAATTCAGGATGGAGTCTCTTGAGAGCTGTGATCTCGGGTCTGGAGGAGGGGGAATTCCTAGTGTCTCTGGATATCAAGGATGCGTACCTTCACATTACGATCTGGCTGGTTCACCAGGCTTATCTACGCTTTGCACTACAGGACTGTCACTACCAGTTCCAGGCCCTGTCATTTGGTCTCTCCACGGCACCGACGGTGTTCACCAAGGTGATGGCAGAGATGATGTTTCTCCTTCGCAAGCAGGGAGTGAACATAATTCCGTACCTGGACGATCTTTTGATAAAGGCACCGTCCAGGGAAAGGTTGTTGAGCAGCATTGGTCTCACAACCAAACTACTCCTGGATCACGGGTGGATTCTAAATCTCCCAAAATCTCATTTAGAGCCAACTGGGAGTCGCAGAAAGTTTTTCTTCTGTTGGAAAAGGTGTTGGTAATCCAGTTGATGGTTCAGGATGTCTTGAAGCCAACCCAGATATCGGTGCATCTATGCATTCACCTTCTGGGGAAAATGGTGGCCTCTTACGAGGTGCTTCAGTATGGAAGGTTTCATGCGAGGCCCTTCCAGCTGAATCTGTTGGACAAATGGTCCGGATCGCATCTTCACATGCACCAGAGGATCCATCTGTCGCCAAAGGCCAGGATCTCCCTTCTGTGGTGGCTACAGACTTCTCACCTAATCGAGGGCCGAAGGTTCGGGATTCAGAATTGGATTCTGCTAACCACAGACGCAAGCCTCAGAGGTTGGGGACCGGTCACCCAGGGGGTGCAGTTTCAAGGAAGATGGTCAAGTCAGGAAGTCGTCCTTCCAATCAACATTCTGGACCTCAGGGCTGTATACTGCGCCCTTCTGCAGGCCTCATATCTTCTTCAAGATCGGGCCATTCAGGTTCAGTCGGACAATGTGACGTCAGTAACGTACATAAACCGACAGGGAGGAACGAAAAGCAGAGCAGCAATGTCAGAGGTGTCAAGAATTCTCCTCTGGGCAGAAAAACACGCTGTGGCATTGTCGGTGGTCTTCATTACGGGAGTAGACAACTGGGAAGCATACTTCCTCAGCAGACACGACCTGCACCCGGGGGGAGTGGGGCCTTCACTCAGAGGTGTTCAGGTGCTTGACACGTCAATGGGGATGTCCACAAATTGACATGAGTGCCTCTCGTCTCAACAGGAAGCTCAAGCAGTATTTTTCCAGGTCGAGGGACCCACAGGCAGTGGCAGTGGACACTCTGACAACTCCATGGGACTATCAGATGGTGTATGTGCTCCCTCCACTTCCGCTGATCCCATGAATTCTCAAAAGAATAAAAAAAGGTAATTCTCATTGCTCCGGACTGGCCAAGAAGGGCCTGGTATGCAGACCTTCTGGGAATGCTCCTGGAAGATCCGTGGCCTCTACCTCTTTGCAAGGATCCCCCATGTTATCAAGACTTAACATGACTACGATAGACGGCATGGAAGTTGAACGGCTGATTTTAGCCAGGAGAGGGATTCCTGACAAGGTCATCCCGACTATGATCCAAGCCAGGAAGGCGGTAATGTCTAAACATTACCACCGTATTTGGAAGAAATATGTCTCTTGGTGTGAGAGCAGAAAATATTCTGCGGTGGAATTTTATCTGGGACGTTTCCTGCAGTCAGGTGTGGATGTGGGCCTACGTCTGGGCTCTATAAAAGTCCAGATTTCGGCCTTGTCCATTTTCTTTCAGAAACAATTGGCATCTCTTCCTGAGGTCCAGACGTTCTTGAAAGGGGTTCTGCACATCCAGCCTTCCTTTGTGCCTCCTACGGCACCTTGGGATCTCAATTTGGTGCTGCAGTTCCTCCAATTGGACTGGTTGTAACCGTTACAGGAGGTAGACGTAAAATATCTTACATGGAGAACCGTCACACTGTTGGCCTTGGCTTCTGCAAGACGTGTATCGGAGCTGGGGGCGTTGTCTTACAAGAGCCCCTATTTAATCTTCCATGAGGATAGAGCTGAACTCAGGACTCATCAGCAATTTCTTCCTAAGGTGGTGTCGGCGTTTCACATCAATCAACCAATTGTGGTTCAAGTTGTGACCAACACCTCTGTTACTTCAAAGTCTTTGGATGTTGTGAGGGCTTTGAAGGTGCATGTGAAGAGAACAGCTCATCACAGGAAATCGGACTCGCTGTTTGTTCTTTACGATCCCAATAAGATTGGGTGTCCTGCTTCAAAACAGTCAATTGCACGTTGGATCAGGCTCACTATCCAGTATGCTTATTCCACGGCAGGATTTACGATTCCTAAATCTGTACAGGCCCACTCTACTAGGTCAGTGGGTTCTTGGGCGGCTGCCTGCGGTGTTTCGGCCTTACAACTCTGCCGAGCAGCTACTTGGTCAGGTTCGAACATGTTTGCAAAGTTCTACAAGTTCGATACCTTGGCCTCTGAGGACCTTCAGTTTGATCAATCAGTTCTGCAGGACCCCCAGCACTCTCCCACCCGGTTTGGGAGCTTTGGTACTTCCCCATGGTACTAAATGGATCCCCAGTATCCTCTAGGATGTAAGAGAAAATAGGATTTTAATTATCTACAGGTAAATCCTTTTCTCGTAGTGCGTAGAGGATACTGGGCGCCCGCCCAGTGCTTCGTTCGTCCTGCACTGTTACTTGGTTAAGTATTGTTGTTGGTTCAGCTGTTGCTGTTCCAGGTTTGGTTAGCATGGCTTTCCTCTTGTGTGTGTGTTTTGGTTCGGAATCTCACCACTATCCTTTTATATCCTTCTCTCAAAGTATGTCCGTCTCCTCGGGCACAGTTTCCTAGACTGAGTCTGGTAGGAGGGGCATAGATGGAGGAGCCAGCCCACACTATCAAATTCTTAAAGTGCCCATGGTTCCTAGTTGACCAGTCTATACCCCATGGTACTAAATGGATTCTCAGTATCCTCTACAGACTACGAAAAAAGGATTTACCGGTAGGTAATTAAAATCCTATTATATCGCAACTACCCCTGGGCAAATCTCCGAGCCCAGACGGGTTTTCCAGAGAATACTATAGATCATTACAACCTCAGATTGTGTCAACCCTACTGAAACTGTTTAAGGCTATCCACGAACAAGGGATACCATTCCCCTCTTTCACTGAGGCTTACATGTCCCTTTTACCGAAACCTGACAGAGACCATAACCTCCTATCTTCATACAGGCCCATTAGCTTACTTAATGTAGCCTATAAAATTCTAGCTAAGATCCCATCGATCCTTACAGAAACACAATTAGGGTTTGTACAAGGTCGTCAGGCCGTAAAAGCAATTCATGCGGCGATAGCGGCAGTGGTGTCATCCCATATCTCTACTACCAATCAAAATGTACTTCTGAGCCTGGATGCCCATAAGGCTTGCAACATGATTCTATGGCCACACCTATTTAAAATATTGGAGATGAGAGGCTTTGAGACGAATTTTATTAATCTGGTACGATACATTTATAAGAACCCCTCAACTTCCTTACTGATTAATGGGATTGTGGGCCCTTGTTTTACTCTGGAGAGAGGTACTCGACAGGGCTGCCCCTTATCCCCCCTCCTGTTTAATATTGCATTAGACCCTCTACTGTGCATCTTTCAAGACAATACGTCGTTTACGGGTGTTACTATTGGTATTCAGATTAAAATGTCAGCGTTTGCTGATGGCTATCTTCTCTTAATTGCCAATCCTGAGCATGCCCTCTGCAAAATTTTAGACATAGCCACCTTATATGGCTCCATCTCGGGCTTCCGCATTAACTTAGAGAAATCCACAGCTATGTTACTCTCTGGTGATTGTACATGCCCCAGATAGGCTACACAACTCTCATTACAATGGGCTACCTCACACATACCATACTTGGGAATCTCTGTGCCTCATAATCCATCGAATTTGTACAGACTTAATGTGAGTCAAGCTATTAATACTTTTACAAGAGATATAAAGGGATGGGAACACCTTCCGTTATCTTATCTAGGCAGAGACAACTTGCTCAAAATGGTGGCTATCCCTCGTTTATTGTACCCCTTATAATCATTACCAGTACTATTAACGAAAATAGACATAGGCCTGATAAATGCGTTAATCCATAAATTCATCTGTAAGGGAGGTCACTCCCGTATAGCTTTAAAAAAACAGACAAAATCCAATGCTGGTATAAACTTTCCAGATATAGTGGATTATAATCATGCTGCATTGTTAAGGCACTTACGTGACTGGCTTCATAAAAGTTCTGTATATACTAAAACCTCCTTATAACAGGGCTTTTTGCCTAACATGGACCTAATTTGCTTTTTACACCAGCATGATCGAGAGATACCCAAAATTTTAAAGTTAAGCCCGCTCTTATGGACGACTAGAAAAATCTGGCATATCCTCAGTCATTCAGCCGGTTTGAATCCATATCACTCTTTACATCTACCCCTGATTCGAAATCCCAACTTTCTTGATGGCATGGCTACTCACCCCTTTACTATGTGGAGATTGGCGGGGATTAATAGCATTAAGCACTTAGTCAATATAGATAACCAACTATATCTGACCTTTACGGAGGTCTCCTCAAACTTTCCCATGGTTAGCCCACACACCTTAGCTTTCTTGCAAGCACGTTTCGATGTATCGCATACAATAGGACATTTTTTGGAGTTGGACTGGAACGGAGCATTGGAACGCCTCTTAATGTATCCAGTACCTGTGTTTAAAGCCATTATTACCAGGCGTCAAATTCACCATAGCCTAAAAAAATACTACTTGGTATCTTACATAACTGGCAATACAAGACCCACCCATCTCACTTAGTTGATGGAGGAGACATAACCTGGCGTCTCCCTTCCAGGCCCTACAATAGGTTATGACCTGGCAACTAACATTATGTCTTTTCTTTATTGTACTCCAGTATTCATTTTGGACACGTTTGTGGCTCTATTATTGGTTTTCACAATTTGGCTGTAATAATTATATTGTGTATCCCTTTGCAAACACTCCACAACATGGTTTCGATGCAATGTACAATTTGTTCAATGTATATTTGATTCATGATGTTTAAATAAAAGTTTATAAAAAAAGAAACCTGTTTATACAACACTTTTTGCATTAACATTGGTGTCTGTATTTATTTATTTATTAACAGTTTCTTATATAGTGCAGCAAATTCCGTTGCGCTTTAAAATTGGAAACCACGGTGATAAAATAAAACTGGTTAATAACAGACATAGAGGTAGGAAGGCCCTGAGTGCAAGCTTACAATCTATAGGCATGAGATTTGTATGAAAAAACGAGATTTATGGTAAGAACTTACCATTGTTAAATCTCTTTCTGCGAGGTACACTGGGCTCCACAGGGAATGACATCAGGGTGTAGAGTAGGATCTTGATCTGAGGCACCAACAGGCTCAAAGCTTTGACCTTCCCAGAATGCATTGCATAGCGCCGCCTCCTCTATAACCCCGCCTCCATGCACAGGAGCTCAGTTTTTGTTAACCGGTCCAATGCAGTAGCAGGCAAAAGAGATGACAACTGCTAGTAGCCACATACACCACATTCTCACGACAGGAGAAAGTGTCAGCGGCTAATGCCATACCAACCCAAAGAAGCTAAGTGCGTCAGGGTGGGCGCCCTGTGGAAACCAATGTACCTCGCAGACAGAGATTTAACAACGGTAAGTTCTTACCATAAATCTCGTTTTCTGCTGCGGGGTACACTGGGTTCCACAGGGAATGACATTGGGGATGTCCTAAAGCAGTTCCTTATGGGAGGGGACGCAAGAACCCGGCGTCCAAAGGAAGCATCCTGGGAGGCGGAAGTATCGAAGGCATAGAACCTTATGAACGTGTTCACTCAGGACCACGTAGCCGCCTTGCACAATTGTTCAAGGGTCGCACCATGGCGGGCCGCCCAAGAAGTCCAACCGACCGAGTAGAATGGGCCTTAATGGTAGCAGGAGCTGGAAGGCCAGCCTGTACATAAGCATGTGCAATCACCATTCTAATCTATCTGGCCAGGATCTGCTTGTGAGCAGGCCAGCCATGTTTGTGAAAACCAAACAGAACAAAGAATCCGACTTCCTGATGGAGGCAGTTCTCTTCATGTAGATATGGAGAGCCCGTGCCACAGCCAAAGACCTCTCTTTGGAAGACAAGTCAGGAGAGGCAAAGGCCGGAACCACAATCTCATGATTAAGGTGGAAAGAAGACACCACCTTCAGTGAATACCTGATCATGGTGAAAAATCAGATAAGGTGACCTACAAGACAGGGCACCCAAATCCGACACCCGTCTAGCAGAGACAATAGCCAGCAGAAACAATACCTTAAGGGAAAGCCACTAAAGGTCTGCAGATTCAAGAGGCTCAAACGGAGACTCTTGCAACACCTCCAGAACCACAGACAGGTCCCAAAGAGCCACAGGCGGGACATAAGGAGGTTGAATCTGCAACACACCCCGAGTGAACGTATGCACATCAGGTAAGGTCGCAATTTTTCTCTGGAACCAAACCGGCAAGGCAGAAATATGAACCTTGATGGAGAAGACGAAGGCCCAAGTCAAGGCCCTGTTGTAGAAAGGCCAAAAGTTTGGCCGTACTAAACTTGTAAGCGTCATAATTGTTAGATGCGCACCAAGCAAAGTAAGAATTCCAGACCCTATGGTAAATCCGAGCAGAAGCCGGTTTCCGGGCCTTCAACATGGTTTGAATGACCGCCTCAGAAAATACTTTGGCCCTCAAGACGGAAGCTTCAAGAGCCACGCCGTCAAAGCCAATCGGGCTAGATCCCGATATACACAGGGGCCCTGAACAAGGAGATCTGGGTGCTGCGGAAGTAGAAGGGGACGCTCTATCGAGAGACCCTGAAGGTCTGAGAACCAATGCCGTCTGGGCCACACTGGACCGATCAGAAGTAGGATTCCTCCTTGCTTGAACTTCCTTATTACTCTGGGCAGGAGTGACACCAGAGGGAACACGTATGGCAGCTGAAAGTTCCATGAAATTGCCAGTGCGTCCACGGATGCTTCTTGAGGATCCCTTGTCCTTGCTCCGAAGACCGGAACCTTGTGATTATGTCGAGATGCCATCAGGTCCACATCTGGAAGGCCCCACTTGTCCACGAGAAGTTGAAACACTTCTGGATGGAGGCTCCACTCTCTGGCATGTACGTACTGACGACTGAGAAAGTCCGCTTCCCAGTTTAGGACCCCCGGAATGAACACTGCCGATATGGCTGGCAGATGGCGTTCCGCCCACTGAAGAATCCGTGATACTTCCCTCAATGCTATGCGGCTTCGAGTGCCGCCTTGATGATTGATGTACACCACCGCGTTGGCTTTGTCAACTGTACTCGAACAGGTCTATTCTGTATTAATGCTGGGCCAAGTTCAATGAGTTGAACACTGCCCATAATTCCAGAATTTTTATCGGGAGGAGAGACTCCTCCTTGGTCCACCGACCCTGAAGTGAGTGTTGCTCCAACACCGTGCCCCAACCTCTCAGACTGGCATCCGTCGTCAGAAGGACCCAGTTGGAGATCCAGAAGGGACGACCCCTGCTCAATCGTTGGTCCTGAAGCCACCAGATCAGTGACTGACGGACCTCCGGCGATAAGGAGATCATTTGAGACCTGATCAGGTGAGGCAGGCCGTCCCACTTGGCAAGAATCAGCTGCTGCAGAGGGTGGGAATGGAATTGAGCGTACTCCACCATGTCGAAAGCAGACACCATGAGACCTAGCACTTGCATTGCCGAATGTATCGACACTTGTGCACGAGATAGGAAGCATCGAATCCTGTCCTGAAGTTTCAGGGCTTTCTCCTGAGACAAGAACAACCGCTGGTTGTGAGTGTCCAACAACGCCCCCAGGTGCACTATGCTCCGAGCAGGGACCAGGGAAGATTTCTTCCAGTTGATGAGCCACCCGTGGGCTTGCAGAAACTGGATAGTCAGATCCAGATGGCAAAGGAGAGTTTTTGGGGAATTTGCCAGGATCAACAAGTCATCCAGGTACGGTAGGAACCTGACCCCTTGACGGCGGAGCACAGCCGTCATGACCGCCATGACCTTGGTGACAACTCGTGGAACCGTGGTCCAACCAAAAGGTAACGCCCGAAATTGGTAATGTAGGTTGCCAACCGCAAACCTCAGGTATTGCGGATGCGACATTGCAATGGGAATATGCAGGTAAGCATCCTGTATGTCCAGGGAGACCATATAATCCCCAGGTTCCAATGCCAGCAATAGAGCGAAGAGTTTCCATATGAAACTTGGAGACCTTCACAAATTTGTTCAAGGACTTGAGGTTGAGAATGGGCCGGGATGACCCAGTGGCAAATGCAGGATTTCTAGAGGGGGGTTTCCAAATGAAGTCTACAATCGCCCACTCTGCAGAACATTAGAGCAAGTGCAGGAGTCTGGGGGAGCAGAAGCAGAACCTAGTAACGATCCTGGACATTAATGTACACATTGGTCTTTTTATACACTGGATACTGAATGGAATACAGTATTAATATTTAACACTATAGATGGTCTCTAACTATAGATGGTCTCTAGTATAGGCTGTATCAAATTTAAATAATATAAATAAGTGGTCAGGAAAAGGTGAAACATACCATAATAAATGAATATAAAAACATAATAGAACCAGTACTGCACTTTCTAAGCACACATTCTCCCACCTCATGGTAAGGCTCCTGTCTTTTCTTCCTAGTGGCTGCTCTCTGGTCCAGTGCACTGATTGAGGACTCAGATCCACACACACAGCAAACTTGGTAGAAAAAGCTGCTACCACTGGGCATGTGCAGCAGCTCTGCTCTGTCCCTTAAACTGCATAATGTGGCTGCAGCTCTTGTATTATATACCATTGCTATTGTCATAATTTGAGGCACTTGCTAAGAAAAGGGGGGTTTCTGGGCAATCGGAAAACCCCCCTGCGTTTGCCTATGTGACCCATTTGGTTTCGGGACTAGGAACAGCGGTGAATAGTACCCCTTGCCTCTCTGAGCTAGAGGCACCTGTACTACTACTCCTGTGTCCAGGAGGGACTGTCCACCGAATGAAGAGTTTTTGCCTTCACCTGATCCGAAGGGATGTCTGTCAGTCAAAATAGATGAGGGGGGTGATTTTTGAAGGATACGAGGTCTTTTCCGAAAAGAATGTCTCCCTTAAAAGGGAGTACCTCCAGGATTTTCTTAGAGTCCAGATCCACAGACCAGGACCGTAACCACAGCATCTGGCGAGCCAAAATGGACGTAGTAGAAGCCTTGGCCGCCAGAATACCTGCATCCGAAGCCGCCTCCTTAATGTAATGAGACGCTGTAACAATATATGACCAGCATTGTCTAGCATGATCAAAAGCGTTGGACGGCAACTCTGCCTCCAGCTCCTGAGCCCACGCTTCCACAGCTTCTGCAGCCCATGACGCTGCAATAGTGGGCTTATGCGCAGCAACGGTTAGGGTGTAAATTGACTTTAAACAACCCTCCATACGCTTATCCGTCGGCTCTCTCAGGGACGTAATGGTACAGGCAGAGCTGAGGATACCACCAGCCGTGCTACCTGCAAATCCACTGGCGGGAGTGTTTCCCAATTTTTACTTAGCTCCGCAGCGAGGGGGTAGCGAGCCAGCATCTTCTTGTGAGGCGTGAATTTCTTTCCTGGATTTCCCCAGGACTCCTGACGTATGTCAACTAAATGGGCAGAGTGAGGTAAAACTTGTTTAACCACCTTCTGACGTTTAAACCTGTCTGGTTTCTTAGGGGCAGCATCAGGCTCCGGGTCATCATTAACTTGAAGAATGAGCCTGATAGCCTCCAACAAGTCAGGAACAACCACCTGTGAAACAGCTTCCCCATCAAAAGCATCGGTATCAGAATCTGTGGGGTCAGTATAAACGCCATCCTCATCAGACGAGGTGTCTGGGATGTTGGTGGATTGTGAGGAAGTAAGTGCCCACTTAGAGGACCCCTTGGTCTTTGGCGGGCGAGGGTTAGACTTCTGAGTAGTCAGTGATTGGTTCAATTGCTGTAACTGATTGGACAGTTGATCTGCCCAAGGCGGGTTAACCGCGGGGACCATAAGTGGTTGTACCGGCACAGGAGGTCCCATAGGGGGCGTTAGTCTAGTTACCAGCGTATTCAATAGCGTGGAGAAGGTAGTCCAAGGTAGGTCATTTTGAACCAACGTTGCTACAGTCCCATTGGGGGGTAAGGAACCCCAGAACCTGAACCCTTAGCAGCTATGTTATCCTCAAATGTGTCTGCAGCATCAACACCACGCAATGTGGGATCAGCCCCAGCACAGTTGCCCTTTGTAGCTGACATAATCAAAAGCTCAATGCAAGGCAACACAGTACAAAATCAGCAGCACAATACCTGACAAGTACCCCCTGTGCAGTGTATTTCAGCACAAACAGGGAATTCTAGAGGTATATGGTGACTAGAAATCACAGAGAAAAAATAGGATTTTTATACCTACCGGTAAATCCTTTTCTCTTAGTCCGTAGAGGATGCTGGGGTCACATTAGAACCATGGGGTATAGACGGGATCCACAGGAGACATGGGCACTTTAAGACTTTGAAAGGGTGTGAACTGGCTCCTCCCTCTATGCCCCTCCACCAGACTCCAGTTATAGGAACTGTGCCCAGTGATAGAGTCAATTTTCTACCTTTTAACACAAGCTATTCACTAATACCTTCACGCCGTAATGGCCGCTAAACCACGTGCACGTGCTACGCACTCCGTACGCTATTTGCATACAAAGACCTTGCACGTGGTACGCAAGTTACGTACACACGCTGCGCTGAGTGTACGGAATACACACAGCGAGCGTACACACAGATAATAACCTTTTAAACCTTAAACACAGAGTATGATTATACTGTAAGTCTTAGTATTGAGATACTGTAATGATATACCACTGGTTAACCTGGATATTTAAGCAAGCTGTTTGAGTGATTGAGATACTCAGAAACCCTTTGTACTAGCTAGAGAAACACAGACACCTTGCTGAGGTTCCAACACCTTTACTAACGAGATTAAGCTATGTAAAAAGGAAAAATACAGTTAACAGCTTATACACTACAGCACTAACATAAAACACCTAAACAGAATACTAGACATAAATATACAATAGCGTCTTAATCCTAAACAATAACAGTGAGAGAGAGAGAGTATGGCAAATACAGACAGAGAATAAGTTGGTTACAGAGAACTTACACACGTGGGGAATGATCGCTAGCGCAGTCCTGGAAACCAGCTCTCTAGTTAGTCAATGATGAAAACCTTTGTGGAGAGAAGACTGAGCTGGCCCAGGCTGGCTGTTCTTATATACACAAAGTACAGTACACTACAAAGGGCCCTACAATCTTATTGTTCATTGGACACAGGAATCTGTCTTCGCATTATAACCAAAGGTCATAGGTTTGTTTGAACAGGTGGGCTGTGACTATTTCAAACTGCTCAGGTGGGAGGTATCCTCTGGATTCCCCCTGCATGTGTAATTAAACTGCAAATACTGTAAATATCCATAAACTTCTTTTAAACATAACTATACGCTGGAGCGACCGATCTCTTCCTAACCAACACCGTAATGTTTCTAATAAAATACTCTTAGGCTAGGCACTAAACACCACCGCTCAGACCCTGTCTGACCCTTCGTACCATGCAAAGAGGAATTCCCTTGTCCCTGAACCAGTTACACTAATCATACTTACAGATATTATTAAGGGGACCATAACCTATAAAATACACTATTTAGATTAACTATGTAACAATCGAGTCGCCCGCCAGACGCACACAAACTCTACCGTAAATGCGCATACCACGCGCCTGAGCGCACGACCGTGGAGGCGCCGTCACGCAACTGCGGATATGCGCATGCACGGGAGAGAATGTGCACGTGCAGCGGGCAAGCGCATGGGGTTAGTACAAGGCATCATAGGTCGCTATATTTTTCGACTTTGACAGTCCACCCTTTGGCAGTCACCAATAACTGCCACTTCCTAAACAGTTCAAACAGAAAAATATATGTCATCATGTAAATACCTTTTTATGATTGGGTAAAGGGAGGAGAGGAGAAGGTGGGAAAAGTATGACCTAGTGAGACCGTAAAAGCATGTGTGTATGAAATCCATGTTTGAGGGGTCATGTATCATCGTGCCGTTCGTGTTCTAAATCAAGCTTCGAGGTATTGCGAAGTATACATTTGAATCCTTCTTATCCCGTATTAAGGGTCTGTGGATGGGCTGTCAAACTCTACCAAGCTCTTTTCGGCTTTTGGTTGCAACAAATGGGGGAGCACATTTAGTTGATGATACATGAATGGGGAGAACATGTGGATGCTAATATGTGAGAATCACCTGTCGACTATGTGAGATACTACCTGGAGGTTGTAGAGATGAAGATAAGAAACAATCGTTATAAATGCAGTTGTAAAACTATGTGAGTTTTAATAGACAGTCGCCGCTTGAGGTCTTGTCTGATGTCTTGTCTTGATGTACATGTTGTCTGATGTCTCTCGGTGCTTTTGCTGTAAGTGGCGAGCAAAAGCTGTTCCAGTGTCCATAAAATTACAGTCTCTAAAGTTTTGGGTTTTCCGTAGATAGTTAAAGTCACTAAAAGTATTGGGTGTCTGTGACACAGTTCATCAATGGTCTGCATAAAAGAGGTTGTCAAATTCTTCTTCCAAGCGGATGTCTTTGTACCTTGGAGGAAAACAAAGGAGAAACGGGTGAAAGAAACGGACCGTGGAATCACATTTTCATCACAACATTGTCTCTATCGTTGGGTCATAAATCAAATTAGTTGTTGTTATTACAGTGTCCTCGCTCCTCAGACTCATCATTCTGGTACTACCTTTACACTTCGTTAAAGTCCGAACGCATCTAAATATCAGACCAACCAATATGACGACTCCCAGAATACACAAGAGAAATTTCCCTACATCCATTATAATGCCTTGGGCCCATTCTCCTAAACCAGAGAACCAATTTCGTGGGTTCAACCATGATACCCAACTGGTCAGCTCATTACTCACAGCAGCGAGAGTGAGATTATGTCTCCTTCGGAACTCCCACTTTAATTGCAAAATGTCATCCATCTTTTGGTCTATGACCTCGGCCGGGTCCTCAGTGCTGTTTGTAATATACGTGCAGCACTTTATACCATACTGAGTTGCTAAGGTAACACAATACCCGGCTGTCACTGCTGTGAGATAATTGAGAATCATCCTATGCTGAACCAGCTCTGTTTTGTAGGCTTGTAACTCTCTCCCAGTGTACCTGAACGTGTCGTCATACATTTCGGTGATATTGTCTAACAAGTTTGCTAGCGCAGATATATACCTATAATTTATCACTCCTCTGGCTGTACGAGTGATATCTAACGCGAGTAGGAATTGAATTCCGGTGGATTCATGGATCAGATCAGAGGCCGGATGCTCTGTCCTTTCTATCAGGTGCCGTTTAACGACGTGCTCGTAGTGAGTGTGAGTATAAGGAGCTTGGGCACCACGGTGAATATCTTTCATTTTGATATGGGATACAGTCATTACTTCAGGCAGTACTTTTCCAATGTAACACAATCCCTCTGAGTTTGGGGCAAGCCACTTATACGCCTTCCTCCCGCATATGAAATATGCATCATCGGGGAGAACATATGGGACTGAGTATGACATAACCATGTTACAAACTTTCCATGTGAAATCTCCTAACCCTAATTCTCCCATCTGTCTAGTACACATATCCGATTGTATGATATGTGCACAGTATCCTGGTGATACTTCTCCAACTCGCATGGTCCTACTTCCTAGAGTGTACCTATACCGGAAATATTTTCCACTGTTGACTATGTGGCGTATAAGTTCTGTGTCTATGGGCATTCTATCGGCTCTATATGAAAATGTCATGGTTTGATTACTCCATGACACTTCCCAATTTCCCGGCTTTCGGGGATTGGAAATGTTAAAGCATACTAAGGACTTATCCACATGATATTGGTGGAGCTATAAAATCTCTTGTCCACCGGCCTCCCACCACTTAGCTCAAGTACCTCTCCTATATTTAAAGGGAATGGTACTAGTCCTGATTTGCTATGACCTTGAGGTACTTGAGAGCATACCCAACAGTCTGTCTGGTTTAACACTTTACCCACTAAGGAGTGATAGTCACTCAATGGATGCCGGTCCATCTGGATATTAAAACTGGACTGACATTTCTTGATGCACCCATCCTCAACTATATTGTCACAATGCCTACAGATGCAGTTTTCTTCAGCTAACAATCCTTCACAATTCCTTCCATTGTCAATGCTACCAGATCGTTTTCTGATACTCGCCTTTACTCGGTGATTGTGTTGCTCTTGGAAATCTACGCCTCCATCCTGGTCATCCGAACCCATTCCAGATTCTTTCTCGACCTCCATGGTACTCTCACCAAAACAGACTGCTCTGGTCAACAACAGGGTCAACAGGAAAATCCGGATCACAATCTCTTGGGGCGAGTCCATCTTACAGGAGGAGAAAGAGAAATTTGTAATGGGGGTACAAAAAAAATAATTTGAGGGGAAAGAAAAATGTTACGATGCTTTTGTCCTCTAGTCTTGTTGTTGTTCTTGCTCTGTTGTCATCTCAGAGGTGCTGTCTCTCAGTCTTCCAAACAAACATTCTGGTGATACAATGTTCCTTCCAAATCTGCGATCTTTCTGTAAGGAGCAAAAATCTTGCATTACCATTTGTCTAACTGATGTGTGACATACCATCTGTAAAGCATGAGAACATGAGAGAGAAGAGAGAAAAAGAAAAAAAAACGAGAGAGAGAGAACAATTCATATATATGTTACATAAAACAACAAACAAAAAAAAACATTGTCAGATCTTCCGTTCACCATCAGGCTGTCACACCAACACATCCATTGGTATCTTTGCACAGTCTCCCCCACCAGTATTTCCACACTCCACCCTTTTGTGCCTGGCCAGGACACACCGATGTCGGTAGGTCACACTGGGGTTAGGCAGACTTCTGCAAAGACCAAGTAGCTATGTGATGTTTGAGTTCTGCCGATGAACGTCAGAGATGGGGAAAAAGAAACATTTACAGATAAATTACAAAGTTTACCCGGCCGTTCCTGTGTCTACAAGGAACTGACCTCCCAATATCCTTAACTGTAACCTCAGGTTTACTACCAGGCCTAATGATCAACTTTCCTGACTGCATATTACAAGTGCGGCCCAAACTTCTTCCTAGGTGATTCCTGATTACAATTTCGTGTATCATGACTTTGCTCATGTTTTTGTCTAGGGGGTTGATATACCTTTTGTGGATCTTTAAACCTACAACTTCATGCAAAATGACCTTCCTTCTGGCAATTATAACATCTTATCACCTTTGACTTACCCACAGGGATCTGAGGCTTCTTACCTCCCTGTGCTTCCCTGTGCTTGCTGATGTTTTGCTCATGCCCAACAGCGGACTTTCTTAATGCAGCCACCGAGATATTTCTCCAGTTTGGGTTGGTGGTCTGTACCCTTGTTCTCAATACTACCTTTAAACCATCCATTAATACCTTAACCGCTATATCTCTATGCTGTGCATTTCTCTCAATGTCCGTGATCCCAGTGTCTCTAGCCATTACTTGCAGTGCTCGATTGAAATAATTAGAAGTACTTTCTCCTCCTCTTTGTCTTATGGAGAAGATTTTGTTCCACTCGACAACGGCTGGGAAATATACTCCTAACTGTCGGTTGATCTGCTTAATACATTCCTGATTGTGTTCCTCCGTACGAGGTACTTCTGTGTCTAATTTACAATCAGTAATAAATTTCGCAGGGTCAACACTGGAGGGCAAACATGCCCTCAGCACTGTCCGCCAACCTTTGTTGGTGGGTTCGGCGGAGTTTCCTAGTTCTTTAATAAACCTCTGACATGCAACTAGATCTTTCCTAGGATCAGGGAATTCAGACATAATTGCTCTCAATTCTGTCCGGGACCAGGGACGGCGCATTGCACTGTCCCTGGCGGGAATGATTCCCTGAGCGTCAGTCTTCCCATTGGGGACTGTGATCACCCTGACAGGATTAAATTCAACCACATCATCTTGTGTTGGTTCTACAATATGAGGTACATTTGTTTGTGCGTGATATATAACACCGTACGTACCTGTGGACACGACCTCACCTGACCCTCCGTTAGGGGGTTTGACTACTGCCTTTACCGATTTGGTCGCGTCCACCTGGATGTCTTGTATGATGGCTGCTGGAAAAGGTGCCGACATCGTGCTGGGCTCACTTTCTTGCTTGTAATCCTGAGGGAAGTTTAACATGGGGTGCAACTTGCACGGGTTAACAGTTGTACATTTAACAGTTTTACTTTTATCATTGTTACATTTGTTACAATTATTCTTATCATCAATAATACAGTTGCTAAGTGCACAATTATCATATACCAGTGTGCCATTCACTGTAACCACTTTCTCTCTTGTTGCCATATTTTTCTTACCAAAGTGAGAGTCAGCTGTGTAAGCTAATCCTCCTTGTATTTCACTTTCCCGTTGCCATAACTGTAAACAATCATAATGTCGGATCCGCCTCTTCGCGGACTTAATTAGACATATCCTTTTCTTTAAATTTTGTAACACCTTGGGACTAAAACTGCCTACCCGTGGGAACTTTTCCCCGTCATGCACAGTCATTCTTTCCCATTCATTGAAAACCTTTGTGTGTGATTCATCTCGGACCTCCTGGTCTGTATCACATGTTATATACCTTGCCGACCTTATGGGCCGGTTTACTAAATCAACCTTAACCAGGGTTGATCGTCCCTTACCTGAACAACTGGCCCCCATCTTTGCAGGTGTTGCTTTCACTACCTCTGACCTTCAAATCAGGGTCTTCAGCGAACCCTTACAAAAACCAAGTTGCCCGGGGTAAGCCGACGGTGAAAGTTCGACCGAGTGCTTTCACCCACTCTTCGCCCACGTTGGCCAGTACTTCAATCACTGACTCAGAGCTGCTGTACCCAACCTAGGGCCCCTATAAACCTTTATTCACTGGGGCGTGTGGGAGTAGGTTACCTGTCCCCAGCAAGTATCGGTTGTTAGAGAATTCCTGAGTGACCAGCGAACCTCCCTTAAAATAAAATTTTTTACACAAATCACGTTAGAATGTACAAATAGCGTTTATGACCCCTCTAGCGTACGCAAATGGTACTGGGTCAAGTTACAAACTAATGCACACAATTACATGCGGTACAATCGTACTGCACATAAGCAACTAATCTTATGTGCGGAACGACCAACGGAATCGAAAATTACGGCTGCGAATTCCTTCAGCCAGAGCTTGATGGCCTATATGGGTACCGCACCAACCCTCCTGGGGTTGTGCTTCTTGACTTTATCTTATAGTGGACTTCCTAGTCTGCTGCACCTAGACCTCCTGGTCTGTCTCTGGACCTCCTGGTCCGTGACCTCCTGGTCTGTGTCTACAGTAGACCTCCTAATCTGCTATACTCTAATGCTCTTATTTCAATATTTAACAAGGGATGCCTCCCAAGCCACCACGCGCTGTCACGTTCACGGATGTACTTCTGGGGGTTCCAACCAAAAATGAGAAACTTATATATATGCACACACTCTTTCACCTCATATACTCTTTACTTTCTTTTCTGTACAGAAAATTCCTTTCATGCAGTATCACAGGCTAGTCCCAGAGGAGTTGCAACTAGAGAAGGATTTTACATTTTGGACACTGAGATTAACTTGCGTAATTATCGCGTTGCTTCCGTATCACCTACTAAAACAATACTATCGTGTGATTTGTATTACGTGGGCGTACCCATACGCTCTGTTGCATAATATACGCTACGTGTGTAAGCCCTTGCGTCGCGTACGCTTGTCCCGCCCTTTGTTAGGGACACGTGTACACAGGCCAGACACGTCCACAGTAACACAAGTTGCACGTTTCTATCAATGCAAATGATATTTAACTGTAATCATTTACCGAGCACCACACAGCCCTCCCTTGTATCTTAGGCAAAGCCGTGTGCGTGTTTTACAAATTACTCCCTTACGTATTAATTTTACTTTTAACTACCAATAGCAACAAATCTTTCTCAGCACGTTATCAATGATAAATGGCAAACAGGAAAGTGAGATATGTGAAAATACACAGATGAAAATGCAATTCTAAATTAATCTAATAACATACATTAATGTAAACACACACATATAATATTACATATATGTACTAATCACTATTACATCTATGAGACCTTATTCAGTGCTTCTAATTTGCATATGAATGTGCTTTTAACTATCTGTGAAGGCGATTTCTTTCACTGCTGGGAGAAAAAAAAAAAACCAGTTGAGAAGTATCACCAGTTACACAGGTTAATTTGCATCTCAATGGCCCATCTCACAAGTAGCAGAGTTAAAACAGACTCTTGAAGGGAGAAAGAGAAAAAAAAAACACAACTTTGTTTTATTTCTGTGTGTCGTTCTTACATCAAATATTAATTTTACTATTAACTTACATTAAACCCTATCTGAACTATTTATGATTAATTATGATATGGATTAAATAAATGCATTGAAAACTCATTAAATGTTGATTCCTTTTTGACAATGGATGGCTGATTATTCCAGAGTCAACTGAAAATCAGCCATTCAGATTTTTTTTTTGACCTTCCCAAAATGGCCGCTGCTCCTCCCCCTTCCACATCCATGAGGGTTACACAAAATGGAGGACAGACCATGCGGCTTCTTTTGTCACAAGGAAAATCATCATTCAAGCCCCTGAAGTTATTTTTTTTTAAGCCTGGGTTAAAAATAAAACTATCAAGCTATGCAGAGCGATTAAAAATACTTTTAAACCTATTTAAACAGACAAGCAATCCAATCTGCGTGTGCAGTTGGCACCAAATAGAAATTAAAACCAGATTTAAAAAGACAATAGCTTAATGTTCTTACCTTCTTCGGATTTCACCAGCATCCCTACAAACCAAGAGAATCAGACGCAGACGCACATCCGATCAGCACTACAAGATACCACCTTCCGCCCTTTGCTGATCGATAAAGTCTGCGCGTTTTTGCCTGACTGCGGATATGAGGTGGACCGGACTTGCCCCCAATTGATAGAGTCAATTTTCTACCTTTTAACACAAGCTATTCACTAATACCTTCACGCTGTAATGGCCGCTAAACCACGTGCACGTGCTACGCACTCCGTACGCTATTTGCGTACAAAGACCTCACACGTGGTACGCAAGTTACGTACACACGCTGCGCTGAGTGTACGGAATACACACAGCAAGCGTACACACAGATAATAACCTTTTAAACCTTAAACACAGAGTATGATTATACTGTAAGTCTTAGTATTGAGATACTGTAATGATATACCACTGGTTAACCTGGATATTTAAGCAAGCTGTTTGAGTGATTGAGATACTCAGAAACCCTTTGTACTAGCTAGAGAAACACAGACACCTTGCTGAGGTTCCAACACCTTTACTAACGAGATTTAGCTATGTTAAAAGGAAAAATACAGTTAACAGCTTATGCACTACAGCACTAACATAAAACACCTAAACAGAATACTAGACATAAATATACAATAGCGTCTTAATCCTAAACAATAACAGTGAGAGAGAGAGAGTATGGCAAATACAGACAGAGAATAAGTTGGTTACAGAGAACTTACACACGTGGGGAATGATCGCTAGCGCAGTCCTGGAAACCAGCTCTCTAGTTAGTCAATGATGAAAACCTTTGTGGAGAGAAGACTGAGCTGGCCCAGGCTGGCTGTTCTTATATACACAAAGTACAGTACACTACAAAGGGCCCTACAATCTTATTGTTCATTGGACACAGGAATCTGTCTTCGCATTATAACCAAAGGTCATAGGTTTGTTTGAACAGGTGGGCTGTGACTATTTCAAACTGCTCAGGTGGGAGGTATCCTCTGGATTCCCCCTGCATGTGTAATTAAACTGCAAATACTGTAAATGTCCATAAACTTCTTTTAAACATAACTATACGCTGGAGCGACCGATCTCTTCCTAACCAACACCCGAGTGTTTCTAATAAAATACTCTTCGGCTAGGCACTAAACACCACCGCTCAGACCCTGTCTGACCCTTCGTACCATGCAAAGAGGAATTCCCTTGTCCCTGAACCAGTTACACTAATCATACTTACAGATATTATTAAGGGGACCATAACCTATAAAATACACTATTTAGATTAACTATGTAACGATCGAGTCGCCCGCCAGACGCACACAAACTCTACCGTAAATGCGCATACCACGCGCCTGAGCGCACGACCGTGGAGGCGCCGTCACGCAACTGCGAATATGCGCACGCACGGGAGAGAATGTGCACGTGCAGCGGGCAAGCGCATGGGGTTAGTACAAGGCATCATAGGTCGCTATATTTTTCGACTTTGACACCAGGGAGACGGACATTTCGAGGAAAGGATTTATTGTTAAACTAAGGTGAGATTCATACCAGCTCACACCTCAAACATGCCGCACAACGTGGCATTCAACAGAACACAAGCCAACGGCATGAACAACTGCAGCAACATGCTGACAATAAACGTAACACAACATGTGTGTAACCACAACTAACAACTGCAGATACAGTATGCACTGGGACGGGCGCCCAGCATCCTCTACGGACTAAGAGAAAAGGATTTACCAGTAGGTATAAAAATCCTATTTTCTACATACGTCCTAGAGGATGCTGGGGTCACATTAGAACAATGGGGTTATACCAAAGCTCTAGAACGGGCGGGAGAGTGCGGATGACTCTGCAGCACCGATTGACCAAACTTGAAGTCCTCATCGGCCAAGGTATCAAACCTGTAAAACTTTGTAAAAGTGTTTGATCCCGACCAAGTAGCTGCTCTGCAAAGCTGTAACGCAGAGACCCCCCGGGCAGCCGCCCAGGACGAGCCCACCTTTCTAGTAGAATGGGCCTTCACCAATTTTGGTAATGGCAATCCTACCGTGGAATGAGCACGCTGAATCGTACCACAGATCCAGCGCGCAATGGTCTGCTTGGAAGCAGGACACCCAATCTTGTTGGGAGCATACAGGACAAACAGAGCCTCTGTTTTCCTAATCTGAGCCGTTCTGGCAACATAAATCTTCAAAGCTCTGACCACATCCAGAGACTTTGACTCAGCGAAGGCGTCAGTAGCCACCGGCACCACAATAGGTTGGTTCATGTGGAAAGAGGAAACCACCTTCGGTAGAAATTGCTGAAGTGTCCTCAATTCAGCTCTATCTTCATGGAAGATCAAATAAGGGCTCTTGTGAGACAAGGCCGCTAACTCAGACACCCGCCTTGCAGATGCCAAGGCCAACAGGATGACTACTTTCCAAGTGAGGAACGTCAACTCCACCTTCTGTAAAGGTTCAAACCAATGTGATTGAAGAAACTGCAACACCACAATAAGATCCCATGGTGCCACTGGAGGCACAAATGGAGGTTGGATGTGCAACACGCCTTTCACGAAAGTCTGAACTTCTGAAAGGGAGGCCAATTGTTTCTGAAAGAAAACCGATAAGGCTGAAATCTGTACCTTAACTGAGCCCCATTTTAGGCTCGCATCCACACCTGCTTGTAGAAAATGGAGAAAACGTCCTAGCTGAAACTCTTCCGTAGGAGCCTTCTTGGATTCACACCAAGAAACATATTTTCTCCAAATACGGTGGTAATGTTTAGACGTTACCCCTTTTCTGGCCTGAATAAGTGTGGGAATGACTTCACTGGGAATACCCTTACGGGCTAGGATTTTGCGCTCACCCGCCATGCCATCAAACATAGCCGCGGTAAGTCCTGATACACACACGGCCCCTGATGTAACAGGTCCTCGCGCAGAGGAAGAGGCCAGGGATCTCCTATGAGTAATTCCTGAAGATCTGGATACCAAGCCCTCCTTGGCCAGTCTGGGACAATGAGGCTCGCCCGAATCTTTGTTCTTCTTATGATCTTTAGAACTTTTGGAATGAGAGGAAGTGGAGGGAATACATACACCGACTTAAACACCCACGGCGTCATCAGTGCATCCACTGCTATTGCTTGAGAGTCCCTTGACCTGGAACAATATCTCTGAAGCTTCTTGTTGATACGAGATGCCATCATGTCTACTTGAGGAACTCCCCAATGACTTGTCACCTCTGCGAAGACTTCTTGGTGGAGGCTCCACTCTCCTGGATGGAGATCGTGTCTGCTGAGGAAGTCTGCGTCCCAGTTGTCCACTCCTGGAATGAAGATCGCTGACAGAGCGCTTGTATGCTTTTCCGCCCAGCGGAGAATCCTTGTGGCTTCTGCCATCGCTGCTCTTCTTTTCATTCCGCCCTGACGGTTTATGTACGCTACTGCTGTTACATTGTCCGACTGGAACAGTACGGAACAGTAAATGGCCCTTAACTCCAGAACGTTTATGTGGAGACAAGTTTCCTGACTCGACCATCTTCCTTGGAAGTTTTTACCCAGCGTGACTGCCCCCCAGCCGCGCAGGCTTGCATCCGTGGTTACTAGGATCCAGTCCTGGATCCCGAACCTGAGCCCCTCTAGGAGGTGAGAGCTGTGCAGCCACCACAGGAGTGAGACCCTGGTCTTGGAAGACAGGATTATCCTCCGGTGCATGTGTACGTGGGACCTGGACCACTTGTCCAACAGGTCCCACTGGAACACTTGCATTGATGGATTGACACTCCTGCTGGTTTCAGAACTTGTTTGACCAGACTCTGGGTCTCCAGAGCCTTTTCCACTGGAAGAAAAACTCTGAAGTTCTGTGTCCAGTATCATTCCCAAAAATGACAATCGCGTTGTTGGAAGCAACTGTGACTTCGGCAAGTTTAGGAGCCAACCATGTTGTTGAAGAACTATCAGGGAGAGTGCAATGTTTCGCACCAACTGGTCCCTGGATCTCGCCTTTAACAGGAGATCGTCCATTTACGGAATAATAGTGACTCCTTGTTTGCGAAGGAGAACCATCATTTCCGCCATCACCTTGGCGAAAATCCTCGGAGCCGTGGATAGACCAAACGGCAACGTCTGAAATTGTAATGACAATCCTGAATCGCAAATCTCAGATAAGCCTAATGTGGAGGATAAATGGGAACATGTAAGTAGGCATCCTTTATGTCCACCGAAATCATGAAATCTCCTTCCTCCAGACTGGAGATCACTGCCCTAAGAGATTCCATTTTGAATTTGAACTTCTTCAGGTAGAAATTTAGGGATTTCAGGTTTAGGATTGGCCTGGCCGAGCCGTCCGGCTTCGGGACCATGAAAAAGCTCGAATAAAAGCCTTCTCCCTGTTGTGACAGGGGAACCAGGATAATGACTTGATTCTGACACAACTTTTTTTTTTTTTTAGCTTTGCATACTACCTCGCTTTTCGGAGGAGAAACTGTTAAGACCGATTTGAAAAATCGGCGAGGGGGAACATCTTGAAACTCCAGTCTGTACCTTTGGGACCCTATTTGTAAAGCCCATGGGTCCAGGCCCGAACGAGCCCAGAACTGACTGAAAAGTTTTAGACGCGCCCCCACCAGTGCGGACTCTCACAAGAGAGCCCCAGCATCATGCAGTGGATTTGACAGAAGACGGGGAAGACTTCTGCTCCTGCGAACCCGACAAGGCTGGTGATCTTTTACCTCGTCCCCTGCCTCTACTAGCAAGGAAGGGAGAGCCTCGCCCTCTTCTGTATTTAATGGGCCGAAAGGACTGCATCTGATAGTGGTGCATTTTCTTTTGTTGTTGAGGAACATAAGGTAAAAAGGATGACTTACCCGCGGTAGCCGTAGGTACCAAATCATCGAGGTCATCCCCAAACAAGACACCACCCTTGTATGGGAGAGACTCCATATTTCACTTGGAGTCTGCATCAGCATTCCATTGGTGAGTCCACAATGCTCGCCTAGCCAAGACCGCTATGGCATTTGGCCTTTGATTCCAAAAGGCCAAAATTTCTCGCAGTTTCCCTGAGGTACGCCGTAGCGTTCTTGATATAACCCAGCGTCAAGAGGATGCTACCTTATCCAGGGCATCTATATCAGATGGCAAGTTATCTGCCCACTTTTCAATAGCACTACTCACCCACGCCGATGCAATGGCAGGTCTGAGTAGCGTACCTGTGGTCGCATAAATGGATTTAAACATAGTTTCTTGTTTACGATCTGCTGGGTTTTTAGGAGCCGCCGTGCCCGGTGCTGGCAGAGCCACCTTTTTAGACAACCGTGACAGGGCCTTGTTTGCAACTTTCCGTCAGGACTTTTCCAGACTTTTTCCAAACAGAGCATTCAGGTCATGAGAGCGAGGAAACGTTACCTACGGTTTCTTCTCTTTATACATACAGACCTGTCTATCAGGAACAGCAGGGTCCTGAGTGATAGGTAACACATCTTTAATATCCACAATCATGTACTGAATGCCCTTTTCCAATTTTGGATCTAAACTGGAATCACTATAGTCGACACTGGAATCAGTGTCCGTGTCGGTATCAGTGTGTAACAACTGGGCAAAAGAACGTATTTGTGACCCCCAGGGGTCCTGGACCTGTAACAATACATCCTCCACAGATTTTTATTAATCTCTTACTGATATGCTCCATATTTGCATTCAAGACATTCACCCAGTCAGGAGACGGCAGTGCCGACACGGTCACCCCCTCATACGTCTGTGTCCCTAATATAGCTTCCTCCTGGGAAGAGCACTCAACTTCAGACATGTTGACACACATGTACGAAACCCCAACAGACACACCGGGCTTATATGAGACAGACCCACAGTAAGACTGTCAGATGGACACAGAGAGGATTTTTGCCAGCTCACAACCCAGCGCAATCATACAAAGCCTGTGAATAGAATCATGATAACAGACTTGCAGCGCTTTTACTCTGAAATACACTGCCCAAATTACACTGTGCCCCCCCTTTTTTAGCACCCTGATACTTGTGTCAGCAGTGAGGGAGGACCAACGTCTCCGCAGCATGGAGGAGAAAATGGCGCTGAGCTGTACTGGCCGAGTGAGGAAGAAGTCCCGCCCCCGTAACGGCGCGCTTCTTCCCGCTCTTAAAAAAATAATTAATGTCTCTGGCGGGGGTAGGACAGTGCCTAGGCACTAATGTCCCCTTCTGCCAGCCAAAACAGAGGAATTATACATGCTGCCCAGGGCCCCCCCCCCTTCCCCGCGCCCTGCACCCTGCAGTGCCTGTGAAACGGGAGCATGGCGCGCAGCGTTCTCGTCCACCGCGTGTTACCTCATAATGCTGTCACTGAAGAAGAAGTCTTCTTTCTTCTGCTACTCACCTGTCTTCTGACTTCTGGCTCTGTAAGGGGGTGACGGCAGGCTGCGGGAGTGAGCATCTAGGCGTACCCAGCGATCATCACCCTCAGGAGCTAATGGTGTCCTGTCAGCCAGAAGCAGAGCTTTTGAACTCACTAGAAGTAGGTCATACCTCTCTCCCCTAAGTCCTACGAAGCAGGGAGACTGTTGCCAGCAGTCCTCCCTGAAAATAAAAAACCTAACATAAGTCTTTTCAGAAAACTCAGTAGAGCTCCCCTGGAGTGCATCCAGTCTCACTGGGCACAATTCTAAAACTGGAGTCTGGAGGAGGGGCATAGAGGGAGGAGCCAGTTCACACCCTTTCAAAGTCTTAAAGTGCCCATGTCTCCTGCGGATCCCGTCTATACCCCATGGTTCTAATGTGACTCCAGCATCCTCTAGGACGTATGAGAAATACACACTGACTATATCCTGTGAACTACCTATATTAATGATAAACCTGACGCACTTAGCCCCCTCAGGTTATAGAATATACGGATAGCAATCTGATACGAAATGGAGGTCACACAACAGCTATGTGCACACACACAGAGTCACAGTTTGTACAATGCAGAAATTATGACATGCAATAAAACTGCACTGGACTAGCAATACATAGTAGTACTAAGTATAGCTATACACTTAATAGATACAATGCACAGTAAAGACTGGATGTATATCACAGGGTACTTGTACTATATAACCCTGACTAAATGCACTTTTTCTTAACTAACATTGGCAGCAGACATGTAGAATACTTAAGTGTCCCGTAAAATGCACAGCGCTGACAGGCAGGCGGCTTTACAGAGGAGGATTTGCCCAAACAGTCCCAGGATCAGCTCAGCTTGTCCTAATGGCGCCCAAACGCTGACAGGTAGTGAGGGAGAGAGAGATATGCAGCTCCAGGGTGGGAACATTTACTCTAAATGGTGCCCTGGGGCTGGGGGAGGGGCTACAGGTCAAAGCCTTATCCCCCTGCTGGACTTCACCACCGGGTACTGGGGGCTTAAATAAACAGTTTTATGAGAGAAAACTGACCTGTGCCCATGCCCTGGTGGTCTAGTGGGGGCCCTGTACTGCCACAGTGTCCATGCCAGCAGGCACGGCCCACCTCCCACCGGCCACGTGGGATCGCGATTTACAGCGGATCCCATCGGGGGGACCCACTTAACTCCTCCCTGTGTTCGGCCACGCAATCCAGGAGAGCAGTGGTCGGGTGTGTTTCTAACAGGAAGAAAACCGGAGTCTCCGCTGTAGGTACCCGGCAACCAGGGCACGGGAGTGTACAGCGCCGCTGGGGGAGGTGATGGAGCTGCAGCAGGAGATGTCTGACTGACATCCAGCACTTACAGTGCCTCTGCTGCAGCCCTTGAAGTCTTCATTTTTCTTTAAAAAGCTATTTCCTAGGGCTGCTGGAGCAGCCCCCCTGTTGTATGCCTGCTTACTGCATGGCACCAACTACAAAACTGAGCTCCTGTGCACGGAGGCGGGGTTACAGAGAAGGCGGCGCTATGCATTCTGGGAAGAAGGTCAAAGCTTTGAGCCTGTTGGTGCCTCGGATTAAGATCCTACTCTACACCCCAATGTCATTCCCTGTGGAGCCCAGTGTACCCCGCAGCAGTAAAACACATAGGAGCCAATTTATTATGAAGTATATGTTGTGTGATAATGATGTTTTGAACTTGCAGTGAGTTAATTGTAAATATCGGAGGCATATCATGTCTCATTTACTAAATTATAAATTCTAAAGAGCTGCAAAACAAAGACAGCTTTTCGGAAGTTTATTAAAGATCATCGGGCTCTCTGCAACCCAGCTAGGGAGGCCAATCCCAGGATCGGGATCGGCGGGATCCCGGGATTCTGGCCCAAAAATGCCGGGATATGAATCCCGGAATTGGAGCCTCCAGTCCCAAGATTCAAGGGATTGCATTGTGCATGCGCACTTTTGCTGGGCAGCGCTGAGCACTATAGCACAGCGCTGCCCGGCTATACGGCCCGGGTGTCAGCGGGGTGTTAAAGCTGAGGCGCGGCATAAATACATACACTGACTTCGCTGGCAGCATTTCAAATGTAGCGCCGGGCGTCAGCCAATCGGTCCTGGTGGACCGGCAGCCAATTAGGGAAGCAGCTGCAGCAGTGCCTCCTGATTGGCTGTCGGACTGCCCGTGCTGCTCCGAGTCCCTACATCCTCCCCCCCGCGCTGCTCCGAGTCCCTACATCCTCTCTCCTGCGCTCTACACCGTCCCTCCCGTGCTGCTCCTACACCACCCACCCTCCACTGCTGTTCCCTACAACCTTCTCCACTTCCACTCTCCTTGCTCCCTAGACGGATCCCTACTGCAATCCCGGGATTGAGCATTTTTAAATCCAGAATCCCGGAATTGAAAAAATGGCCCAGGATTGGCCTCCCTAATCCCAGGACATGGTGTTATCACCGTGGTGCAGCTGAGGGCACCATTTCCTCCTCCTTCGCCAAGTCTACTAGGCCCTCTGACAGGTAAGCTGCTGCCCTACCCTAGGGAGAAGCTGCAACCATGGGAACCCCGCACCCCCTCCCGCTGGGTCTGCAAGGCTGACCGGGAGATGCTGCAGCCACAGGGCTCCCAACACCCACACCCCTTGCTGAGTCTTTTAGGTCTGCCAGGGATATGCTGCGGCATACTTGCCTACCCTCCCACATTCTGCAGGAGACTCCCTGAAACAGTAGCAATCTCCCAGACTTCCTGAATAGATCAGCAATCTCCCTCATTGCACTTTACCCCCTTCATGTAGCTGTTACATTCTTGGGGAAACAAAGAAATCACAGATACATACATTCAAATGGGCTCATAAGAGCCATTTCCCTGCATACAGTATATGGAACCTCTTGTAAAACACAATACACAAACAAATCCTGCAAAATATCAGTGGGGGTAATTCAGATCTGATCGCTGCTGTGCGTTTTCGCACAGCGGGTGATCAGATCCTAACTGCGCATGCACCGCAATGCGCACACGCAACGGACAACATTAGTGGGCATCACCGGTCAGAGATGAGATGGTGCGAAAAAACGAGTTTTATGGTAAGAAATTACCTTTGTTAAAACTCTTTCTGCGAGGTACACTGGGCTCCACAAGGATAGACATAGGGGGTGTAGAATAGGATCTTGATCCGAAGCACCAAGAGGCCCAAAAGCTCCGACCTTCTTCCCAAGATGCATAGCGCCACCTCCTATACCACCCCGCCTCCGTGCACAGGAGCTCAGTTTTGTTAACCAGCACAATGCAGTAGCAAGTAAAAGAGACGACAACTGCCAGTTGCCACAAACACCACACTCTCCCGACAGGAGAACTGTCAGCGGCTAATGCCATACCAACCCAAAGAAGCTAAGTGCGTCAGGGTGAGCGCCTTGTGGAGCCCAGTGTACCTCGCAGAAAGAGTTTTAACAAAGGTAAGTTCTTACCATAAAACTCATTTTCTGCTGCGGGGTACACTGGGCTCCACAAGGATAGACATAGGGGATGTCCTAAAGCAGTTCCTTATGGGAGGGGACGCACTGTAGCGGGCACAAGAACCCTGCGTCCAAAGGAAGCATCCTGGGAAGCGGCAGTATCGAAGGCATAGAACCTTATGAACGTGTTCACTGAGGACCACGTAGCCGCCTTGCACAATTGTTCAAGGGTCGCACCAAAGCGGCCCGCCCAAGAAGGTCCAACAGACCGAGTAGAATGGGCCGTAATGTGAGCAGGAGTTGATAGACCAGCCCTCACATAAACATGTGCAATCACCATTCTAATCCATCTGGCCAAAGTTTGCTTGTGAGCAGGCCAGCCCCGTTTGTGAAATCCAAACAGCACAAAGAGCGAATCAGATTTTCCTAATAGAAGCAGTTCTCTTCACATAGATATGGAGAGCACGTACCACATCCAAAGACCACTCTTTGGGAGACAGATCAGGAGAAACAAGTGCCGGAACTACAATCTCCTGGTTAAGGTGGAACGAAGAAACCACCTTAGGTAGATAGCCGGTACGAGTCCTAAGAACCGACCGGTCACGGTGAAATATCAGATATGGGGAACTACAGGACAAGGCACCCAAATCCGACACTCTTCTAGCTGAAGCAATAGCCAGCAGAAACACCACCTTAAGGGAAAGCCACTTAAGGTCAGCTGAACCAAGAGGTTCAAACGGAGACTCTTGTAACGCCTCCAAAACCACCGACAACTCCCAAGGAGCCACAGGCGGGACATAGGGAGGTTGGATACGCAACACGCCCTGAGTAAAGGTATGCACATCAGGTAAGGTCGCAATCTTTCTCTGAAAACACACCGACAAGGCAGATATTTGAACCTTGAGGGAGGCCAGACGCAGGCCTAAGTCCAGGCCCTGCTGAAGAAAAGCCAACAACTTGGCTATACTAAACTTGGAAGCGTCATAATTGTTAGATGCGCACCAAACAAAGTAAGAATGCCAGACCCTATAGTAAATCCGAGCCGAAGCCGGTCTCCGGGCCCGCAACATAGTTTGAATGACCGCCTCAGAAAACCCTTTAGCCCTTAAGACGGAAGCTTCAAGAGCCACGCCGTCAAAGACAGCTGGGCTAGGTCCTGGTAGACACAGGGGCCCTGAACGAGGAGGTCTGGGCGTTGTGGAAGTAGAATTGGACGCTCTGACGATAGGCCTTGCAGGTCTGAGAACCAGTGCCGTCTGGGCCACGCTGGAGCTATGAGAAGCAGAATTCCTTTTTCTTGCTTGAACTTCCGAATTACCCTGGGCAGGAGTGACACCGGAGGGAACACGTACGGCAGCCGAAACCTCCACGGTACCGCCAGCGCATCCACTAATGCTGCTTGAGGATCCCTTGTCCTTGCTCCGAAGACCGGAACCTTGTGATTGTGTCGAGACGCCATCAGATCTACGTCTGGAAGGCCCCGCCTTTCCACTAGGAGTTGAAACACTTCTGGATGGAGGCCCCACTCGCCGGCATGCACATCCTGACGACTGAGAAAGTCCGCTTCCCAATTCAGGACTCCCGGAATGAATATTGCCGATATGGCCGGTAGATGGCGTTCTGCCCACTGTAGAATCCGTGAGACTTCCTTCATTGCTAGGCGGCTTCGAGTGCCGCCTTGATGATTTATGTAAGCCACTGTGGTGGCGTTGTCCGACTGTACTTGAACAGGACGGTCCTGAATTAAATGCTGGGCTAGGTTCAAGGCACTGAAGACCACCCGCAACTCCAGAATATTGATCGAGAGGAGGGACTCCTCCTTGGTCCACCGCCCCTGAAGGGAGTGTTGCTCCAGCACCACACACCAACCTCTTAGACTGGCATCTGTCGTCAACAGGACCCAGTCGGATATCCAGAACGGACGGCCCCTGCACAGTTGTTGGTCCCGGAGCCACCAGAGCAGCGACAGACGGACTTCCGGAGTCAATGAGATCATTTGAGACCTGATCCGGTGAGGCAGGCCGTCCCATTTGGCTAGAATCAGCCTATGGAGAGGGCGAGAGTGAAATTGAGCGTACTCCACCATGTTGAATGCTGACACCATGAGGCACAGCACCTGCACTTGCGGACAAGATAGGAAGCAACGAATCCTGTCCTGAAGTTTCAGGACTTTCTCCTGAGACAGGAACAACCGCTGGTTGTGAGTGTCCAATAGTGCTCCCAGATGCACCATGCTCTGAGCAGGGATCAGGGATGACTTCTTCCAGTTAATGAGCCACCCGTGGGCTTGCAGAAACCGGACCGTCACATCTAGATGACGCAGGAGAAGTTCTGGGGAATTTGCCAGGATTAACAAGTTGTCCAAATACGGCAGTATCCTGACCCCTTGACGGCGGAGTACCACCGTCATCACCGCCATGACTTTTGTAAAGACTCGCAGAGCCGTTGTTAAACCAAAAGGTAACGCCCAAAACTGGTAATGGCAGTTGCCAATCGCAAATCTCAGGTATTGCTGATGAGACACTGCTATAGGGACATGCAGGTAAGCATCCTGTATATCCAGGGAGACCATGAAGTCCCCAGGTTCCAAGGCCAGAACTATAGAGCGAAGGGTTTCCATCCGGAACTTGGAAACCTTCACAAACCTGTTCAATGCCTTGAGGTTGAGAATGGGCCGGGAGGCAACCATTCGGTTTCGGGACTAGCGGAGAATAGTACCTCCGGCCCCTCTGCGCAAGGGGCACCTGTACTACGACTCCCGTATCCAGGAGGGTCTGTACCACCGAATGTAGAGTGTTTGCCTTTGTCTTTTCCAACGGGACATCTGTCTGGCAAAATCGATGAGGGGGTCGGTTTTTGAAGGCTATGGCGTAACCTCGAGTGACGACTTCCCGTACCCAGGCATCTGAAGTGGTCTTCAACCATTCCTGGGTATACCCTAGAAGCCGACCCCCCACCCTGGGATCCCCCAGAGGGAGGCCCGCCCCGTCATGCGGCAGGCTTATCTGTCTTGGAAGCTGGCTGACGGGCCGTCCAGGCTCTTTTGGGCTTAGGCTTGCCAGGTTTGGAAGTGCGGGCCTGCTTATTGTACGCCTGACCTTTTGCTTTACCTGAAGGATGAAAGGGGCAAAAGGAAGTACCTTTAGCCTTCGACACAGAAGGAGAAGTACTTGGCAGACAGGCAGTTTTGGCAGTAGCCAAGTCAGCCACAATCTTATTTAAATCCTCCCCAAACAGAATATCTCCCTTAAAAGGGTGTACCTCCAGGGTTTTTCTAGAGGCCAGATCCACAGACCAGGATCTCAGCCACAATATCCGGGGAGCCAGGACTGACGTAGTAGAGGCCTTGGCTGCCATAATACCGGCATCAGAAGCCGCCTCTTTAATATAACGAAAAGCTGTGACAATATAAGACAAAGCATTGTCTAGCATGGTCAGAGGAGATTTCAGCATCTAACTCCAAGGCCCATGCTTCAATGGCCTCCGCAGCCCAAGTAGCTGCAATAGTGGTCCTTTGTGCAGCACCCGTGAGGGTGTAAATCGCTTTCAGACAACCCTCCACATGTTTATCCGTAGGCTCTTTTAGAGATGTGACGGTGGTGACCGGTAGAGCTGAGGAAACCACCATCCTAGCCACATGTGAGTCCACTAGAGAAGGCGTTTCCCAATTCTTAGACAGCTCCGGCGCGAGGGGATAGTGAATCAGCATCTTCTTTTGAGGCACAAACTTCGTACCCAGGTTTTCCCAGGGTTCCTGACGTATATCCACTAGGTGGTCAGAGTGAGGTAAAACTTGTTTAATCACCTTCTGACGCTTGAACCTATCTGGTTTCTTAGGAGGAACGGATGGCTCGGGATCATCCATAATCTGTAAAATTAACTTAGTAGCCTCCAAAAGATCAGGAACATCCACATGTGAACCACCCTCCCCATCAGCCGTATCTGAGTCAGAACATGTGGGGTCAGTGTAAGTGCCGTCTTCATCTGACGAGGTGTCAGTGACAGCAGTGGATTGTGAAGAGACAAGCGCTCGCTTAGAGGACCCCTTGGACGTAGGCGAGCGCCGGTCAGACTTTTTAGTAGTCAGGGACTGGTTCAACTTCTTTATTTGAGCAGATAAATCGTCCGCCCTCGGCGGGTTAGCTGCAGGGACCACAAACTGTTGCACCGGCATTGGGGGTCCCATAGGGGGTGTTAGTTTATGAACTAGCGCATGCAGAAGCGTGGAAAAAGCATCCCACAGCGGGTCATTATTTGCCCCCGTTGCCACCGTCCCACTGGGGGGCAAGGAGCCCCCAGAACCAGAGCCCAAAGCATACTTGCCTACTTTTGAAAACTAGTTTCAGGGAGATTGTAGGTGTTAGCAGAGTGCAGCGTGTCACAGTCCACCCAAAGGGTGTATCTAGCTCCACCTATGGGCGTATCTATTGCCACTAAGAGGTGTGTCCTGCAGTGGCAGGAGCGCACTCCAGTGACTGTAGGCAAATTAATATGTTTTAATTGTTTTGTCTCATCCAAAATGGCCATCTCCATATGGGACACAATCCTTAAAACATGGATTTTCAGGGGGCAGCATTTATAGTGAATCTAGCTTTTACAACAGACCTGTTAACACAAGTCTAAACAATGCCAAACAACCCCCAAAATGAGCTGCATGGACGGTGCATTGGTTAGCATTACTGCCTGACAGCACTGAGGTTATGGGTTCCATTTGTACCATGGCCCTGTGTTCAGTTTGTATATTCTCCCTGTGCTTGTGTGCATTTCCTCAAGGCACTGCAGTTTCCTCCCACAATACAAAAATATACTGGTAGTATATTTAATTAGGCTCACAGTTAATTGGCTCCAAGTAAAAATAACCCTAGCGTGATAGGGAATATAGGCCCTCATTCCGAGTTGATCGGTCGCAAGGCGAATTTAGCAGAGTTACACACGCTAAGCCTACGCCTACTGGGAGTGTATCTTAGCTTCTTAAAATTGCGACCGATGTATTCGCAATATTGCGATTACAAACTACTTTGCAGTTTCTGAGTAACTTCAACCTTACTCTGCCTGTGCGATCAGTTCAGTGCTCGTCGTTCCTGTTTGACGTCACAAACACACCCAGCGTTCGCCCAGCCACTCCTCCGTTTCTCCAGCCACTCCTGCGTTTTTTCCGTAAACGGTAGCGTTTTCATCCACACGCCCATAAAACGCCGTGTTTCCGCCCAGTAACACCCATTTCCTGTCAATCACATTACGATCGCCGGAGCGATGAAAAAGCCGTGAGTAAAAATACTATCTTCATTGTTAAATTACTTGGCGCAGTCGCAGTGCGAATATTGCGCATGCGTACTAAGCGGATTTTCATTGCGATGCGATGAAAAATACCGACCGATCAACTCGGAATGAGGGCCATAGATTGTAAGCTCCACTGGGGCAGGAACTTACGTAAAACCAAATATTCTCTGTAAAGTGATGCGGAATATGGGTCATACTTGCCTACCTGACCCTCTCCATGAGGGAGAAAATGCTCTGTTCCTGGACTTTCCTGGTAACGTATGATTGCCATCACCTGTGGTAAAACACCTTTCTTATCAATTAACTAGCTCACCACAGGTGATGGCAATCATACATTACCAGGAACGTCCAGGAACAGAGCATTTTCTCCCTCATGGAGAGGGTCAGGTTGGCAAGTATGATATGGGTGCTATATAAATAACTGGCCATAAAAAAATAAGATTTTACTTACCAGTAAATCTATTTCTCGTAGTCCGTAGAGGATGCTGGGGACTCCATAAGGACCATGGGGAATAGACGGGCTCCGCAGGAGATAGGGCACTTTAAGAAAGCTTTGGATTCTGGGTGTGCACTGGCTCCTCCCTCTATGACCCTCCTCCAGACCTCAGTTAGGGAAACTGTGCCCAGAGGAGATGGACAGTATGAGGAAGGATTTTTGTAAATCTAAGGGCGAGATTCATACCAGCCACACCAATCACACCGTATAACTTGTGATAAACTTACCCAGTTAACAGTATGAACAACAACATAGCCACGGTATCACCGAAAACTATAACATAACCCTTATGTAAGCAATAACTTTATACAAGTCTTGCAGAAGAAGTCCGCACTTGGGACGGGCGCCCAGCATCCTCTACGGACTACGAGAAATAGATTTACCGGTAAGTAAAATCTTATTTTCTCTAACGTCCTAGAGGATGCTGGGGACTCCGTAAGGACCATGGGGATTATACCAAAGCTCCCAAACGGGCGGGAGAGTGCGGATGACTCTGCAGCACCGATTGAGCAAACAGGAGGTCCTCCTCAGCCAGGGTATCAAACTTATAGAACTTTGCAAAGGTGTTTGTCCCCGACCAAGTAGCTGCTCGGCACAACTGTAATGCCGAGACCCCTCGGGCAGCCGCGCAAGAAGAGCCCACTTTCCTAGTGGAGTGGGCCTTAACCGATTTCGGTAACGGCAATCCTGCAGTAGAATGCGCCTGCTGAATCGTGTTACAGATCCAGCGAGCAATAGTCTGCTTTGAAGCAGGGGCGCCAACCTTGCTGGCCGCATACAGAACAAACAAAGCTTCAGTCTTCCTGATCCGAGCCGTTCTGGTCACATAAATCTTCAAAGCCCTGACTACATCCAGGGACTCAGAATCCTCCAAGTCCCTTGTAGCCACAGGCACGACAATAGGTTGGTTCACATGAAAAGATGAGACCACTTTTGGCAGAAAGTGAGGACGAGTCCTCAACTCTGCCCTATCCATGTGAAAAACCAAGTATGGGCTTTTATGCGATAAAGCCGCCATTTCTGAAACACGTCTCGCCGATGCTAACGCCAACAACATGACCACTTTCCATGTGAGGTATTTCAACTCCACAGTTTTAAGTGGTTCAAACCAAGGTGACTTGAGGAAACGTAACACCACGTTAAGATCCCAAGGCGCCACCGGAGGCACAAAGGGAGGCTGAATATGCAGCACCCCCTTCACAAAAGTCTGTACCTCAGGAAGAGAGGCTAATTCTCTTTGAAAGAAAATGGATAAGGCCGAAATCTGGACCTTTATGGACCCTAATTTTAGGCCCAAGGTCACTCCTGTTTGAAGGAAGTGAAGTAGACGGCCCAAATGGAACTCCTCCGTAGGAGCAGCTCTGGCCTCACACCAAGAAACATATTTCCGCCATATACGGTGATAATGTTTTAACGTCACGTCTTTCCTAGCCTTGATCAGGGTAGGAATGACTTCCTCCGGAATTCCTTTTTCCGCTAGGATCCGGCGTTCAACCGCCATGCCGTCAAACGCAGCCGCAGTAAATCTTGGAACAGACAGGGCCCCTGCTGCAGCAGGTCCTGCCTTAGAGGAAGAGGCCACGGATCTTCTGTGAGCAACTCTTGTAGTTCCGGATACCAAGTCCTCCGTGGCCAATCTGGAACAATGAGGATTGTTCTGACCCTGCTTATTCTTACAATTCTCAACACCTTGGGTATGAGAGGAAGAGGAGGAAACACATAGACCGATCTGAACACCCAAGGTGTCACCAGAGTGTCTACCGCTACCGCCTGAGGGTCCCTTGACCTGGCGCAATACCGCTTTAGCTTTTTGTTGAGCCGGGACGCCATCATGTCTATTTGAGGCAGGCCCCACCGATCCGCGATCTGTGCAAAGACTTCTTGATGAAGTCCCCACTCCCCCGGATGCATGTCGTGCCTGCTGAGGAAGTCCGCCTCCCAGTTGTCCACCCCCGGGATGAACACCGCGGACAGCGCGCTTACATGGCCTTCCGCCCAGCGTAGAATCCTGGTCGCTTCTGCCATGGCCACTCTGCTCCTTGTTCCGCCTTGGCGGTTTATATGAGCCACTGCCGTGACATTGTCTGACTGAATCAGAACCGGTCTTCTCTGAAGTAAGTTCTCCGCTTGGCGCAGGGCGTTGTATATGGCCGTCAACTCCAGGACGTTGATGTGGAGACAAGTCTCCAGGAATGCCGAACCTGCGACCCTCTAGAAGGTGAGCACTGTTCAGCCACCACAGGAGAGATACCCTGGTCCTGGGAGACAGGGTGATCCTTTGATGCATTTGTAAATGGGACCCGGACCACTTGTCCAAGAGGTCCCATTGAAAAGTCCTTGCATGGAATTTGCCGAAAGGGATGGCCTCGTATGAAGCCACCATCTTCCCCAGGACCCGCGTGCACTGATGCACTGAAACCTTCTTTGGTTTTAATAGGTTCCTGACCATGGTCATGAGTTCCTGAACCTTTTCGATCGGAAGAAAAACCTTTTTCTGGTCTGTGTCTAGGATCAGGCCCAGAAAGGTCAGACGCGTTGTAGGAACTAGCTGGGACTTCGGTATATTGAGAATCCAGCCGTGTAGCTGCAACGTCTTCATGGACAGAGACACGCTGTCCAGCAACTTCTCCCGAGATCTCGCTTTTATTAGGAGATCGTCCAAGTATGGGATAATTGTGACCCCCTGCCTGCGCAGGAGCACCATCATTTCCGCCATTACCTTGGTGAAAATCCTCGGGGCCGTGGAAAGCCCAAACGGCAACGTCTGAAATTGGTAGTGACAGTCCTGCACTGCAAATCTCAGGAATGCCTGATGAGGGGGGAATATTGGAACATGAAGGTATGCATCCTTTATGTCCAGGGACACCATCCAATCCCCCCTCTCCAGGCTGGCGATGACCACCCGGAGTGATTCCATTTTGAACTTGAACCTTTTCAAGTACAAGTTCAGAGATTTCAGGTTTAAAATGGGCCTGACCTAACCGTCCGGTTTCGGGACCACAAACAGGATTGAATAATATCCCTCTCCCTGCTGGAGATGAGGAACTGTGACAATCACCTGTTGAATATACAATTTTTGGATTGCTGTCAACACTGACTCCCTCTCTGATGGGGAAGTCGGTAGAGCCGATTTGAAAAACCGGCGAGGAGGCAAGTCTTCGAATTCCATCCTGTATCCCTGAGCAACAATCTCTATTGCCCAAGGATCCACCTGCGATTGAACCCAGACGTGGCTGAAAAACCGAAGACGAGCCCCCACCAGATCTGCCTCCCCCCGGGAAGCCCCAGCGTCATGCGGTGGACTTTGCAGACGCAGGGGAGGACTTCTGCTCTTGGGAACTAGCTGTGTACAGCTTCTTTCCCCTGCCTTTTCCTCTGGTAACAAAGGACGATCCCCGCACCTTCTTGTTTTTATTGGAACGAAAGGACTGCATTTGATAATGAGGTGCCTTCTTAGTATGCTGCGGGGGGACATAAGGTAAGAAATTCGACTTACCAGCCGTAGCCGTAGAGACTAGGTCCGAGAGGCCGTCTCCAAACAACTCCTCCCCCTTGTACGGCAAGGACTCCATGTGCCGCTTAGAATCGGCATCTCCCGTCCACTGCCGGGTCCACAGGAGTCGCCTAGCAGAAATAGACATAGCATTTATTCTGGAGCTTAATAAACAAATGTCTCTCTGAGCATCTCTCATATACAAGGCAGCATCTCTGATATGCTCTATGGTCATTTGAATGGCATCCCTATCTAAGGTGTCAATCTCCGCAGATAAGGAGTCTGCCCATGCCACAACTGCACTACAAACCCAGGCCAACACCATAGCCGGTCTAGCAATAGTACCGGAGTGAGTGTAAATGTGCTTTAAGGTAATTTCCTGCCTGCGATCGGCCGGTTCCTTGAGGGAAGCCGTATCCTGAGAAGGCAGTGCCACCTTTTTGGACAAGCGTGTCAGCGCCTTGTCCACTTTTGGTGAAGATTCCCAGCGTATCCTATCAGTTTGTGGAAAAGGATACGCCATAAGAATCCTTTTGGGAACTTGTAGTCTCCTATCTGGAGAGTCCCAAGCCTTTTCGCACAATTCACTTAACTCAAATGATGATGGAAAAGTGACATCAGGCTTTTTCTCTTTATACATGTGTACCCTCGTGTCAGGGACAGGGGGTTCCTCAGTAATATGCAAAACCTCTTTAATGGCCATAATCATGTACCGTATACCCTTAGCCACCTTCGGCTGTAATTTTGCATCTTCATAGTCGACACGAGTCAGAATCTGTGTCGGTATCTGTGTCATCGATCTGGGATATGGTGCACTTCTGAGACCCCGACGGGCCTGGCGCTATAGGGACAGGCATGGACTGGGTACCTGACTGATCCCTAGCTTCTGCCTTGTCTAACCTTTTATGCAATAGATTTACATTTGCATTCAAGACATTCAGCATACCCACCCATTCCGGTGTCGGCGTTGCCGACGGCGACCTGACATTCAAACACTCCCCCTCCACCGTAAGCGAGCCTTCCTCGTCAAACATGTCGACACACGCGTACCGACACACTTCACACACACAGGGAACCCCTTTTCTGAAGACAGTATCCCTGTCAAGGCCCTTTGGAGAGACAGAGAGAGAGTATGCCAGCACACACCCCAGCGCAATAACCCTGGAGACCAACACAAAATGTTTTTCCCCAGCAGCGCTGTGTAATATGTAAACCGCCAATTATGTGCCCCCCCCCTCTCTTTTAAGCACCCTTTCACCGTGTGTAAGCAGGGGAGAGTCCGGGGAGCTTCCTCTCAGCAGTGCTGTGGAGAGAAAATGGCGCTGGTGAGTGCTGAGGGAGAAGCCCCGCCCCCTCAGCGGCGGGCTTCTGTCCCGCTCAAACTTAGTAAAATATGGCGGGGGCTCTTTTATATACATGTACAGAGCCCACCTGCACATGTATATAGTCTTTTTGCCATGTAGAGGTTATATTGCTGCCCAGGGCGCCCCCCTGCGCCCTGCACCCTTACAGTGACCGGAGTGTGTGAGGTGTATGGGAGCAATGACGCACAGCTGCAGTGCTGTGCGTTACCTCAGTGAAGCTGAAGGCTTCTGCCGCCTGAGACGTCTTCTGACTTCTGTACTTCTGGCTCTGTGAGGAGAATGGCGGCGCGGCTCCGGGGGTGGACGCCCAGTAAGAACCTGCGTTCACCCCCTCTGGAGCTAATGGTGTCCAGTAGCCGAGGAAGCAGAGCCTATCAATTAAGAAGGTCTGCCCCTCTCTCCTCAGTCCCTCGATGCAGGGAGCCTGTTGCCAGCAGTGCTCCCTGTGAAAAAGTAGTAAAAAGTAGAAGAAAAATCCAAACAAAAATGCTTTCAGGCAGAGAACTCTGGAGAGCTCTCTACAGTGCACCCATCTTGCTCTGGGCACAGTGTAAAACTGAGGTCTGGAGGAGGGTCATAGAGGGAGGAGCCAGTGCACACCCAGAATCCAAAGCTTTCTTAAAGTGCCCTATCTCCTGCGGAGCCCGTCTATTCCCCATGGTCCTTACGGAGTCCCCAGCATCCTCTAGGACGTTAGAGAAATAAAATAGAAAAACAACAACATAATTTAAAATTTAAACATTACATCGGCCTACACAACCACTGAAGAGCAATTTGACATAAAATCGATGCAAGGGACGACATAAGCTATGTTTAGGGATATCCATGCTTTAAAACAGACCCTGACATCACATTTGCTCTAAATTGACCCCCAAAACTATTAGATCACCTGTGCTCAAGCAGGACTATACTTAAAACTAGTGATGAGCGGGTTCGGTTTCTCGGAAACCGAACCCCCCCCCGAACTTCACCCTTTTTACACGGGTCCGAGCCATACTCGGATTCTCCCGTATGGCTCGGTTAACCCGAGCGCGCCCGAACGTCATCATCCCGCTGTCGGATTCTCGCGAGATTCGGATTCTATATAAGCAGCCGCGCGTCGCCGCCATTTTCACTCGTGCATTGGAAATGTTAGGGAGAGGACGTGGCTGGCGTCCTCTCCGTTATTGTTGAACTTGATTGTGCATTATTGCTTAATTGTGGGGAGGGCTGGGGAGCAGCTGTATAATATAGGAGGAGTACAGTGCAGAGTTTTGCTGATCAGTGACCACCAGTTATCCGTTCTCTGCCTGAAAAAAACGCTCCATATCTGTGCTCAGTGTGCTGCATATATCTGTGCTCACACTGCTTATTTGTGGGGACTGGGGAGCAGCTGTATTATATAGCAGGAGTACAGTGCAGAGTTTTGCTGACAGTGACCACCAGTATATGTTGTCTGCCTGAAAAACACTCCATATCTGTGCTCAGTGTGCTGCTTTATTGTGGGGACTGGGGACCACCAGTATAATATTATATAGGAGGAGTACAGTGCAGAGTTTTGCTGACCAGTGACCACCAGTATATAATATATAGCATTACGGTACAGTAGGCCACTGCTGTACCTACCTCTGTGTCGTCATTAAATATACTATCCATCTAGATTCTATACCTGTGGTGCATTTCAGTTGTGCAGTTTGCTGACACAGTGACCACCAGTATATATAGCAGTACGGTACGGAAGGCCACTGCTGTACCTACCTCTGTGTCGTCATTAAGTATACTATCCATCTACATTCTATACCTGTGGTGCATTTTAGTTTTGCAGTTTGCTGACACAGTGACCACCAGTATACTATATATAGCAGTACGGTACCGAAGGCCACTGCTGTACCTACCTCTGTGTCGTCATTAAGTATACTATCCATCTACATTCTATACCTGTGGTGCATTTTAGTTTTGCAGTTTGCTGACACAGTGACCACCAGTATACTATATATAGCAGTACGGTACGGAAGGCCACTGCTCTACCTACCTCTGTGTCGTCATTAAGTATACTATCCATCTACATTCTATACCTGTGGTGCATTTTAGTTTTGCAGTTTGCTGACACAGTGACCACCAGTATACTATATATAGCAGTACGGTACGGAAGGCCACTGCTGTACCTACCTCTGTGTCGTCATTAAGTATACTATCCATCTACATTCTATACCTGTGGTGCATTTTAGTTTTGCAGTTTGCTGACACAGTGACCACCAGTATACTATATATAGCAGTACGGTACGGAAGGCCACTGCTGTACCCACCTCTGTGTCGTCATTAAGTATTCTATCCATCTACATTCTATACCTGTGGTGCATTTTAGTTTTGCAGTTTGCTGACACAGTGACCACCAGTATACTATATATAGCAGTACGGTACGGAAGGCCACTGCTGTACCTACCTCTGCGTTGTCATTAAGTATACTATCCATCTAGATTCTATACCTGTGGTGCATTTTAGTTTTGCAGTTTGCTGACACAGTGACCACCAGTATACTATATATAGCAGTACGGTACGGAAGGCCACTGCTGTACCTACCTCTGTCTCGTCATTAAGTATACTATCCATCTACATTCTATACCTGTGGTGCATTTTAGTTTTGCAGTTTGGTGACACAGTGACCACCAGTATACTATATATAGCAGTACGGTACGGAAGGCCACTGCTGTACCTACCTCTGTGTCGTCATTAAGTATACTATCCATCTACATTCTATACCTGTGGTGCATTTTAGTTTTGCAGTTTGCTGACACAGTGACCACCAGTATACTATATATAGCAGTACGGTACGGAAGGCCACTGCTGTACCTACCTCTGTGTCGTCATTAAGTATACTATCCATCTACATTCTATACCTGTGGTGCATTTTAGTTTTGCAGTTTGCTGACACAGTGACCACCAGTATACTATTTATAGCAGTACGGTACGGAAGGCCACTGCTGTACCTACCTCGGTGTCGTCATTAAGTATACTATCCATCTAGATTCTATACCTGTGGTGCATTTTAGTTTTGCAGTTTGCTGACACAGTGACCACCAGTATATATAGCAGTACGGTACAGAAGGCCACTGCTCTACCTACCTCTGTGTCGTCAAGTATACTATCCATCCATACCTGTGGTGCATTTCAGTTGTGCGCAGTATATATAGTAGTAGGCCATTGCTATTGATACTGGCATATAATTCCACACATTAAAAAATGGAGAACAAAAATGTGGAGGTTAAAATAGGGAAAGATCAAGATCCACTTCCACCTCGTGCTGAAGCTGCTGCCACTAGTCATGGCCGAGACGATGAAATGCCATCAACGTAGTCTGCCAAGGCCGATGCCCAATGTCATAGTAGAGAGCATGTAAAATCCAAAAAACAAAAGTACAGTAAAATGACCCAAAAATCAAAATTGAAAGCATCTGATGAGAAGCGTAAACTTGCCAATATGCCATTTACGACACGGAGTGGCAAGGAACGGCTGAGGCCCTGGCCTATGTTCATGGCTAGTGGTTTAGATTCACATGAGGATGGAAGCACTCATCCTCTCGCTAGAAAAATGAAAAGACTTAAGCTGGCAAAAGCACAGCAAAGAACTGTGCGTTCTTCGAAATCACAAATCCACAAGGAGAGTCCAATTGTGTCGGTTGCGATGCCTGACCTTCCCAACACTGGACGGGAAGAGCTTGCGCCTTCCACCATTTGCACGCCCCCTGCAAGTGCTGGAAGGAGCACCCGCAGTCCAGTTCCTGATAGTCAAATTGAAGATGTCACTGTTGAAGTACACCAGGATGAGGATATGGGTGTTGCTGGCGCTGGGGAGGAAATTGACAAGGAGGATTCTGATGGTGAGGTGGTTTGTTTAAGTCAGGCACCGGGGGAGACATCTGTTGTCCGTGGGACGAATATGGCCATTGACATGCCTGGTCAAAATACAAAAAAAATCAGCTCTTCGGTGTGGAATTATTTCAACACAAATGCGGACAACAGGTGTCAAGCCGTGTGTTGCCTTTGTCAAGCTGTAATAAGTAGGGGTAAGGACGTTAACCACCTCGGAACATCCTCCCTTATACGTCACCTGCAGCGCATTCATCATAAGTCAGTGACAAGTTCAAAAACTTTGGGTGACAGCGGAAGCAGTCCACTGACCACTAAATCCCTTCCTCTTGTAACCAAGCTCCTGCAAACCACACCACTAACTCCCTCAGTGTCAATTTTCTCCTTACCCAGGAAAGCCAATAGTCCTGCAGGCCATGTCACTGGCAAGTCTGACGAGTCCTCTCCTGCCTGGGATTCCTCCGATGCATCCTTGAGTGTAACGCCTGCTGCTGGCGCTGCTGTTGTAGCTGCTGGGAGTCGATCGTCATCCCAGAGGGGAAGTCGGAAGACCACTTGTACTACTTCCAGTAAGCAATTGACTGTCCAACAGTCCTTTGCGAGGAAGATGAAATATCACAGCAGTCATCCTGCTGCAAAGCAGATAACTCAGGCCTTGGCAGCCTGGGCGGTGAGAAACGTGGTTCCGGTATCCACCGTTAATTCAGAGGCAACGAGAGACTTGATTGAGGTACTGTGTCCCAGGTACCAAATACCATCTAGGTTCCATTTCTCTAGGCAGGCGATACCGAAAATGTACACAGACCTCAGAAAAAGAGTCACCAGTGTCCTAAAAAATGCAGTTGTACCCAATGTCCACTTAACCACTGACATGTGGACAAGTGGAGCAGGGCAGACTCAGGGCTATATGACTGTGACAGCCCACTGGGTAGATGTATTGCCTCCCGCAGCAAGAACAGCAGCGGCGGCACCAGTAGCAGCATCTCGCAAACGCCAACTCGTTCCTAGGCAGGCTACGCTTTGTATCACCGCTTTCCAGAAGAGGCACACAGCTGACAACCTCTTACGGAAACTGAGGAAGATCATCGCAGAATGGCTTACCCCAATTGGACTCTCCTGGGGATTTGTGACATCGGACAACGCCAGCAATATTGTGCGTGCATTACATCTGGGCAAATTCCAGCACGTCCCATGTTTTGCACATACATTGAATTTGGTGGTGCAGAATTATTTAAAAAACGACAGGGGCGTGCAAGAGATGCTGTCGGTGGCCCGAAGAATTGCGGGCCACTTTCTTCATTCAGCCACCGCGTACAGAAGATTGGAGCACCACCAAACAGTCCTGAACCTGCCCTGCCATCATCTGAAGCAAGAGGTGGTAACGAGGTGGAATTCAACCCTCTATATGCTTCAGAGGATGGAGGAGCAGCAAAAGGCCATTCAAGCCTATACATCTGGCCACGATATAGGCAAAGGAGGGGGAATGCACCTGACGCAAGCGCAGTGGAGAATGATTTCAACGTTGTGCAAGGTTCTGCAACCCTTTGAACTTGCCACACGTGAAGTCAGTTCAGACACTGCCAGCCTGAGTCAGGTCATTCCCCTCATCAGGCTTTTGCAGAAGAAGCTGGAGACATTGAAGGAGGAGCTAAAACAGAGCGATTCCGCTAGGCATGTGGGACTTGTGGATGGAGCCCTTAATTTGCTTAACCAGGATTCACGGGTGGTCAATCTGTTGAAATCAGAGCACTACATTTTGGCCACCGTGCTCGATCCTAGATTTAAAACCTACGTTGTATCTCTCTTTCCGGCAGACACAAGTCTGCAGAGGTTCAAAGACCTGCTGGTGAGAAAATTGTCAAGTCAAGCGGAACGTGACCCGTCAACATCTCCTCCTTCACATTCTCCCGCAACTGGGGATGCGAGGAAAAGGCTAAGAATTCCGAGCCCACCCGCTGGCGGTGATGCAGGGCAGTCTGGAGCGAGTGCTGACATCTGGTCCGGACTGAAGGACCTGCCAACGATTACTGACATGTCATCTACTGTCACTTCATATGATTCTCTCACCATTGAAAGAATGGTGGAGGATTATATGAGTGACCGCATCCAAGTAGGCACGACAGACAGTCCGTACGTATACTGGCAGGAAAAAGAGGCAATTTGGAGGCCCTTGCACAAACTGTCTTTATTCTACCTAAGTTGCCCTCCCTCCAGTGTGTACTCCGAAAGAGTGTTTAGTGCAGCCGCTCACCTTGTCAGCAATCGGCGTACGAGGTTACTTCCAGAAAATGTGGAGAAGATGATGTTCATCAAAATGAATTATAATCAATTCCTCCGTGGAGACATTCACCAGCAGCAATTGCCTCCACAAAGTACACAGGGACCTGAGATGGTGGATTCCAGTGGGGACGAATTAATAATCTGTGAGGAGGGGGATGTACACAGTGAAAGGGGTGAGGAATCGGAGGATGATGATGAGGTGGACATCTTGCCTCTGTAGAGCCAGTTTGTGCAAGGAGAGATTGATTGCTTCTTTTTTTGGTGGGGGCCCAAACCAGCCAGTCATTTCAGTCACAGTCGTGTGGCAGACCCTGTCGCTGAAATGATGGGTTCGTTAAAGTGTGCATGTCCTGTTTATACAACATAAGGGTGGGTGGGAGGGCCCAAGGACAATTCCATCTTGCACCTCTTTTTTCTTAAATTTTTCTTTGCATCATGTGCTGTTTGGGGACAATTTTTTTGAAGTGCCATCCTGTCTGACACTGCAGTGCCACTCCTAGATGGGCCAGGTGTTTGTGTCGGCCACTTGTGTCGCTTAGCTTAGTCACACAGCGACCTTGGTGCGCCTATTTTTTTCTTTGCATCATGTGCTGTTTGGGGACTATTTTTTTGAAGTGCTATCCTGCCTGACACTGCAGTGCCACTCCTAGATGGGCCAGGTGTTTGTGTCGGCCACTTGTGTCGCTTAGCTTAGCCATCCAGCGACCTCTGTGCAAATTTTAGGACTAAAAATAATATTGTGAGGTGTGAGGTGTTCAGAATAGACTGGAAATGAGTGGCAATTATGGTTATTGAGGTTAATAATACTATGGGATCAAAATGACCCCAAATTCTGTGATTTAAGCTGTTTTTTAGGGTTTTTTGTAAAAAACACCCGAATCCAAAACACACCCGAATCCGACAAAAAAATTTCGGTGAGGTTTTGCCAAAACGCGTCCGAATCCAAAACACGGCCGCGGAACCAAAACCGGTGCACATCACTACTTAAAACATGGATTTCAGCGGACAGCATTTACCTGCACCTGCCACTATACCATAACACTGACACTGTCCCTATAACTCTGACCCTATACTATAACACTGACACTGTCCCTATAACACTGACCCTACACTATAACACTGACACTATCCCTATAACTCTGATCCTACACTATAACACTGACACTGTCCCTATAACTCTGACCCTACACTATAACCAGGGCCGGATTAACAATGGGGCGGATGGAGCTGCAGCTCCAGGCCTCCCCATAAAAATAGGCCCACAAGAGACTGGCGACATTGACAAGAAAAATGTTTTCTTATCACAAGCTGTCAGCCGCCGTCCTCACAGGCCCCTCTGCAAACCCTGATGAGCCACCACCTCCCCTACCTGCCCGAGAGAATGCCTCCATTCTCTTGAAGACGGGTCCCCAACATTAAAAACAGCGGTGCAATGAGGAGCTCCACAGCCCTTCCGCATGATGTCAGATAAGTTCCACCCCGGGGGCGGAGCTAAGGGGGAAGTCATGGTGAGTGGAAGGATCTTCTAAAACTACATCGGCCAGCCGGGTAGGTAGGGCGGTTACAGAACCAATGCTACACACTCCAGCGGGGTCAGCAATGCAGGAAGGCGCCGGTCTTGAGAGGTGCTCTCCCTGCTCTGCCGCTTGCTGTGCCTGTCAAACTAATATGACAGGCAGCGACAAGCTATGATTAGTGCAGCGCCAATCCCCGCGGATACCACTGTATGGAGTGGGTCCCACCGCTCGCCCTGTTATAGTAAGGCCAGGCGTACTGGCGCAGCCGCTGTGTGGCAGTGATGGACACTGGGGGGTGACATGTAGCGCGCGCCCAGTAGTTGGAGATCTGTCCCTGGTGTCCACCTCCCTCTATGCCCCGCTGAGAGGAGCGCAGATGCGGAAACCCCGCTCCGTTCTAACACCCGTTCGGTAATGAGCTAGAAGCGGGTGTGAGAGCTGAGAGAGGCGGGTAACAGGAGACACTGACCCCCCCAGCGGACACCCAGAGCTTCCCCCAGAGCCTCGGACAGCCAAAGGACGTAGTCAACAGAAGCTCCTGCAGGAGATATTCCTCCACATCTGTGAGTCTCCATGGGCAGGGAGAAGGGTAACTGTATGTACCAAGATGGGGGGGATATGTGTGTTACTGTGTACCTTGTGGGGAAGGGGGGGGGAGGGGGAGAGATTTTACTGTGTACCACGTAGAGGGGAGTAACTATGTAACATGGGGAGAGTGGTAATTGTATAACATGAGGACTGCTGTGTAACATGAGGAGGGGGGAAACTGTGATATGGGGTGGGTGGGTCACAGACGCTCTGCATTACATGGCGTCACTGGCGCTCTCTGTATTATATGGCATCACTGGCGCTCTCTGTATTATATGGCATCACTGAGGCTCTCTGTATTATATGGCGTCACTGAGGCTCTCTGTATTATATGGCGTCACTGAGGCTCTCTGTATTATATGGCGTCACTGATGCTCTCTGTATTACATGGTGTCACTGAGGCTCTCTGTATTATATGGCGTCACTGAGGCTCTCTGTATTATATGGCGTCACTGAGTCTCTCTGTATTATATGGCGTCACTGAGACTCTCTGTATTATATGGTGTCACTGAGGCTCTCTGTATTATATGGCGTCACTGAAGCTCTCTATCATATGGTGTCACTGATGCTCTCTGTATTATATGGCGTCACTGGCGCTCTCTGTATTGTATGGCGTCACTGGCGCTCTCTGTATTATATGGCGTCACTGAGGCTCTCTGTATTATATGGCGTCACTGAGGCTCTCTGTATTATATGGCGTCACTGAGGCTCTCTGTATTATATGGCGTCACTGAGGCTCTCTGTATTATATGGCGTCACTGGCGCTCTCTGTATTGTATGGCGTCACTGAGGCTCTCTGTATTATATGGCGTCACTGAGGCTCTCTGTATTATATGGCGTCACTGAGGCTCTATATTATATGGTGTCACTGATGCTCTCTGTATTATATGGTGTCACTGATGCTCTCTGTATTATATGGCGTCACTGAGGCTCTCTGTATTATATGGCGTCACTGAGTCTCTCTGTATTATGTAGTGGTCACCCCAGAAACACAGAATAAGTGCATCAGATGCTGGCACCTTAATTTAATGGGTCTTGCCCTCACTTATACCCCTTTCACACCGCACAAATAACCCGGTTTCGACCCGGCATATTACCAGTTCGACACGGGGCAGTGTGCGGTGTGAAAGCGCCATGTCGGATTTCCTGGGTCGCCTGACCCGGTAATTCAACCCGTGTTATAAGAAGGATTATTCCCAGATATGCAGCTCCAGGGCGGGAACATTTGCAGGAAATGGCGCCCTGGGGCTGGGGGAGGGGCTTCAGGTCCAAGCTCTATCCCCCTGCTGGCAAAACCACCGGGTACTGCGGGCTCTAATAAAACGGTTTATAGAGAAAACCTGACCTGTCCCATGCCCTGGTGTTCTAGTGGGATCGCCTGTACTGCCACAGTGTTCACCGCCAGTGCGCGCAGCCCGCCTCCCACTGACCACGCCAGATAGCGATAAAGACCGGGTCTCGCAAGCGGGACCCACTTACCACCTCCCGAAGCGCGGCCACGCGATCCCGGAGAGCCCCCGTCGTGTGTGCCTGACAAGAAGAAAACCGGAGCCTCCTGCTGTAGTTACCCGGCAACCAGGGCTCGGGAGTGTACAGCGCCGCTGGGGAGAGCCGGAGCTGCAGCCGTGAATGTCCACTGACATGTAACACTGCTGCTGCCCTTGAAGTCTTCACTTTTTTCCTCAGAAAAAAAGCTCTTCTTAGGGCTGCCTGGAGCAGCCCCTCTGTTAAGTGCCTGCTAATGCAGCACCAACTACAAAACTGAGATCCTGTGCAGGGAGGCGGGGTGATATAGGAGGCGGCGCTATGCATTCTGGGAACAGTCAGAGTTTGAGCATGTTGGTGCCTCGGATCAAGATCCTACTCTACACCCCATTGTCCATTCCTTGTGGAGCCCAGTGTACCCCGCAGCAGAAATAAAAGATATCGCTCAGAAGGGCCGACCTGAGCGAGATCTGTTACAATCCCGTCTAGTGTGTACACTCAATGTCCTTAATGAGGCATGCTCCCGCGCATCGTTCGTTAACAACCCCCTCCCATGTTCAGACGGGGGAGGTCCTCGTTAAAGAGGCGTCGTTCCCCCCGCCGCGCCCCACCCCTCCATCGCTCCATTCCCTGCTGGCATTGACAAGTGTGTGTGCACTTGCTGATGCCGGCTCCCCAATATCGGTGTCAGTGGGGGCTCGTTTAGTGTGTATGGGCCTTTAGTCCACAGTAAGTAGTCTGGATTTGCCTGTGTAATAGCCGGGTGAAGAGTTGGCAGTGCATCCGTACAGCTCTTTCCAAGTGGGACACAGAAGGGCACAAGTCTCTTGCATGTATGGCACAAACTGCTGATGCATTTTGCTGCTCCAGGCAGCTTTGCCAAAGGTCAGCTTTATGTGGATTGAACACTCATAATAGCGGCTGATATTATATACACCTTTGCATTACTTTCACAATCTCCCTGAAATGCTTTTTCAAAAGTAGGCAAGTATGAGCAGTGGGTCCTCTAGCACTCCCTTCCCTCTGTGTCTGGTCTGCAGGGAGATGCTGCAGCCACTGGACTTCTAGCACCCCCTTCCCTCAGTGTCAGTCAGAACTGCCAATGAGATGCTGCAGCCCTCGCACCCTGCCCCACTCCCCCCCCCCCCCCCCCACACACACACTCCCTGGGTCTGCCAGGCTCACAAAGACATGCTGCAGCCGTGAGACTCCCCGTACCCCCTGCCCACTAACAAGCGCCAACAGGAAGAGAAGGGGACCAGGAGGCAGCTGCAGCAGTGGTGAGTGATGCGGGCAGGAGGAATGAATGAGAAACTTAAAGCCGCACAATTGTACAAAAGCAGGGAGGGATCTGAATAGATCCCGGTGCTGCAGCTACACAAGGGCCCTCATTCCGAGTTGTTCGCTCGCTAGCTGTTTTTAGCAGCAGTGCAAACATTAAGCCGCCGCCCTCTGGGAGTGTATCTTAGCTTAGCAGAAGTGCGAACGAAAGGAACGCTGTGCTGCTACAAAAAAAGATTGTGCAGTTTCAGAGTAGCTCGAGACTTACTCCTAGCTAGCGATCACTTCAGACTGTTTAGTTCCTGTTTTGATGTCACAAACACGCCCTGCGTTCGGCCAACCACGCCTTCGTTTCCCCCGCCACTCCTGCGTTTTTATCTGGCACGCCTGCGTTTTTCAGCACACTCCCTGAAAACGGTCAGTTGACACCCAGAAACACCCACTTCCTGTCAATCACTCTGCGGCGAGCAGTGCGACTGAAAAGCGTCGCTAGACCTTGTGTGAAACTATGTCGGCTTTTGTGAAAGTACGACGTGCGTGCGCACTGCACCCCATACGCATGCGCAGAATTGCCGTTTTTTGAACTAATCGCTGCGCTGCGAACAACGGCAGCTAGCGATCAACTCGGAATGACCCCCAAGATGCCTGTAAGCGGCATCTTAAGAAAAAAAAAAAAAAACCTTTTCAGAACTGAATGAATATCATAATTTCTACCATTCCACTCTAAAGTATGGGAACTGTAGAAATTATTGGGGCACATTTGTTACCAAGAGATAATCAGTGATAGCTCCTGTATTACAGAAATGATGACTGGCCCTAAAACTTAGTTTATGCAAAAGTAGGTGAAAATGTTAAGTGTTACCTGCTTTGGTATAAATTAAGTGATGATGAATAGACCCTCTAGTAAGTAAAATTGCAAAACATGCAGAAGCTTTTAATTTTTTGCAAATGATTCTGTTCGTCAAGCTACTGGCGATGTGCATCAGGTTATAGATCAGGCATGTCCAAACTGCGGCCCTACAGCTGTTGAGAAACTACACATCCCAGCATGCCCTGACACAGCTTTAGCATTCTCTGACAGCAAAACTGTGTCAGGGCATGCTGGGATCGTCCGCATGTGTTCTGCATTCTTTTGAACTTTAAATAAATAAATAAATAAATAAATAAATAAATAAAAAGCAGGTACCCTCTTCCCCTCTAATTTAAAACCAGAATTAGCTCAGCCTAGGCCGGTAGTGGAAAAATCAGGGTGACAAAGAGCATGGTGTCTCACCAAATTTTCCATTACCAGCCAGGGCCGGATTTCCCACAAGGCAACTGAGACGCCCACCTAGGGGCACGAAATCCGGACGTCTATAACAAGGCTGTCTTTTAGTATATACACAGCTCATTGTCGTTGCTTAGGGCCCCATGATGTCTAAATCCGCCTCTGCCCTGACTCCACTAAGCCTGTGCCCCTACTTTATATACCTCTGACTTCACCAACCCTGTGCCACTACTATATATACCCCTGACTCCACTAACCCTGTGCCACTACTATATATAACCCTGACTCCACTAACCCTGTGCCACTACTATATATACCTCCGACTTCCCTAACCCTGTGCCATTACTATATATACCCATCTCCACAAACCCTGTGCCACTATTTTATATACCTCTGACTTCACTAACCCTGTTCCACTACTATATATACCCGTCTCCACAAACCCTGTGCCACTATTTTATATACCTCTGACTTCACTAACCCTGTTCCACTACTATATATACCCGTCTCCACAAACCCTGTGCCACTACTTTATATACCTCTGACTACATTAACCCTGTGCCCACTACTATATATACCCGAGTTACTAACCCTGTGCCCACTACTATATTTACCCGATTCCACTAACCCTGCACCTACTACTATATATACCCCTGTATCTACTTATCCTGTGCTCACTGCCATATAGCCATTTGGGCAGTACAGTTAGTGTAATGGTTAGCATTTCTGCCTCGCAGCACTGAGGCCATGGGTTTGATATCCACCATGAGGGAGATGTACTAAGCAGTGAAAAAAGTGGAGAAGCTGCCCATGGCAACCAATCAACATTGATGTAACATTTATAATTTGCACACTTTAAAATTATACAGAACAGCTGATCGGTTGCCATGGACAACTTCTCCACTTGCTCACTTCTCCACTCTTATCACTGCTCAGTACATGTCCCCCGGAGAGGCTTAGTACGTAGACCCTATAGTAGAATGGGGCGCATTATACCAGAAGTAGAAATGGGGGGGGGGGGGGGGGGTAGTTGAGAGCAGGGAAGCACACAGAGGGGAAAACTGGGGGGGAGGGGGAGTGGGAAAGGGAGGAAGAGTAGGATTGGACATCTTGGCTTAACCTAAAATATGTGTTAAATGCTAAGGCAAATAATGTGTGACCTGTAGAATCTGCGAGATACCATTTCGTGTTTTCAGAAAGTTTAAAGACACGTTCCTGCGTGCCAGGTTCCAATGTCTCTACGTACAATCAGCATTCTTATAAAATCGGAGAACACCTCCCTCAATATCAGGTAAGGTATATCTTCGATCAAAGTACAATGGTGGTCATTCCGAGTTGTTCGCTCTGAAATTTTCTTCGCATCGCAGCGATTTTCCGCTAATTGCGCATGCGCAATGTTCGCACTGCGACTGCACCAAGTAAATTTGCTATGCAGTTAGGTATTTTACTCACGGCATTACGAGGTTTTTTCTTCGTTCTGGTGATCGTTGTGTGATTGACAGGAAGTGGGTGTTTCTGGGCGGAAACTGGCCGTTTTATGGGAGTGTGTGAAAAACCGCTGCCGTTTCTGGGAAAAACGCGGGAGTGTCTGGAGAAACGGGGGAGTGTCTGGGCGAACGCTGGGTGTGTTTGTGACGTCAAACCAGGAACGAAACTAACTGAACTGATCGCAGTGGCAGAGTAAGTGTCGAGCTACTCAGAAACTGCTAAGAAGTGTCTATTCGCAATTTAGAGAATCTTTCGTTCGCAATTTTGCTAAGCTAAGATTCACTGCCAGTAGGCGGCGGCTTAGCGTGTGCAATGCTGCTAAAAGCAGCTTGCGAGCGAACAACTCGGAATGAGGGCCAATAGTTGGAAATTTTTTTGCTTAACTTCGGTTAAAAGTAGGGGATGAACTTGATGCTCAATGTAATAATATAACTTTTTTCTAAATAGTTACCAAGACATTGAGGATAGGGATTGTGGATTTCCTGAGAGGGCCCAGGTTCCAATTTGATAAGTTAGCACATAAACAAGCTAAAAGATCAGGGGGTAGCCTGAGAAACAGAAGATCGTTAATGAAAAGGAGGACTTCCAAAATCGCCTGATCTTGCCACACCCCCACAAGCAGTGGAAAAAGGTAGCATTAGTAGAATGACATTTGAGACAATGACCCGAGTACTGAGTATATGTGTTGTGCTGGTGACAGGCATGCTCTCTGCAGCGTGCCCGCATGCACCTTGTAGGTGAGTAGAATGCAAGCCCTTAATGCAGAATTACAGATGGGTCCACGTTTATCTTGACCTTTAATAGGATTAACTGAGACTGGCCAGTCGGACTTAATCCCCTGCTGTAATGACTTAATCCCCTGCTGTGATTCAACAACACCGTGGGAGTAAACACAATTGTTACGTTTTTTTGCCACAGTGAAGTAAATTTCTCTTAATGTGCTTTAGTAGAAACTTTCATAAGCTCAAAATAGATAATTCTAGTATTATATGATGATCATTCACTGAGCCTCAACACTGTCAGAAGGGGATCAGAGACTAAGGAAAAAGGACTCATTGAAGGGAGACATGATATGAAATGGCAAACTTGCAGAAACATGTAGAAGTGGTGCTGTGGAAGAGAAAACAAAGGGCTGAGAATTGTAGAATATTGCAACCTAGATCGAACACTTTGGAGGTGATGCTAAGTCCTTTACCCCTCCAGAGTTGGAAGTTGGAATTAGACAAACAGAGAGTAAAGATGGGTTACCCCACAGGGGATATATGGAGTCGCTAGAGGGCTTCTACAGAACTTTTAATTGAGCAATATCCAAGACTGGTAAATGTCGTGGAACATAATGTGATTTCTCACGTAGGGAGGTCTCACTGTTTATTTAGAATGAAGTAGTGCACTAAGGGAAAAGGGGCAAACAGAGCCTTATACCCCTTTCAGATTACAAAACTCGGGTGGCACCCAGGATGTTGTACACGGGCCCAACCCTGATGCGACCCAGCAGAGACCCCTTTCAGACTTGTGGCAGGCTCGGCTTATTGCCGGGTCAGAGATCATCTCCAAATGCCAGCTCTTCCTATGTTGTGAACGGGTTCTGGGTTGCATCGACCGGGGTTACCCGTTCACACTACACCCCAACCCGGGTTGAACCTATGTTCAGCCCTAGCCGCTACCCGGTTAGAAATGCTGGACCCGGGTAATTTTAAAAGGACCTTTTTAGACTAAGCAAAATCTTAGTCTATCACGTGCAATAACCTGGGAAATTTTTGTTCGTCTGAAAGAAGTATTATTTAGTAGAAGATCAGTGTAGGATTCCTTGTCTAGAATATACCTGAAGATAACGGAAAAGGAGTATGAGAAGGAGTCAGGGACTCCGAGACCTCCAGATTTATGAGGCGTCTGCAGTTTAAATAAGGCAATGTTTGTTTATTTAGCCTGCCATAGAAAGCGAGTCATAATTTTATTAAAGCATGATATATCATATTTGGATAAGTAGATAGGGAACATCTGCATTAAATAATAAAAAATTGGGGGAACATTATGCATTTGATCTCTGCTGTATGCTTCGGTAATGAGAGTTTCCAGTTATCCAACTTGGTGGCAACTTTAAGGGCCCTACACATTTAGCGATCCGCCGCCGAGCTGCCCGACGGCGAATACGACCGACCCGGTGGCGAGGTGACGGGGGGAGTGAAGTTTATTCACTTCCCCCGTCACTCGGCTCCGTAGCAGCGCAGGCAAATATGGACAAGATCGTCCATATTGGCCTACATGCACAGGCGACGGGGCACCAGCGATGAGCGAGTGCGGGGCCGCGCATCGTTCAACACTTGTGCCTCCACACTCAAAGATATGAATGGTATCTCGTGCACTAATGAACGAGATCGTTCATATCTTTGACTATTATCGCCCAGTGTGTAGGGCCTATTAGTTATAACTGGGGGGGGGATTCATGTCATATAATTTGGAAAGGTCACAAGTAATTTAAACACCTACAGTGCATGCGGAAAGTATTCACAGCGCTTCGCTTTTTCCACATTTTTTTTTTTAGATTTTTGCAAATTTATTAAAAATAAAAACTAAGAAATTACATTTACATAAGTATTCACTTCACAGCCTTTGCCATGAAGCTCAAAATTGAGCTAAGGTGCATCCTGTTTCCACTGATCATCCTTGAGATGTTCCTAAAGCTTAATTGGAGTCTACCTGTGGTAAATTCGGTTGATTGAATATGATTTGGAAAGGCACACACCTGTCTAATATATGGTCCCACACTTGACAGTGCATGTCTGAGCACAAACCAAGCATGAAGTCAAAGGAATTGTCTGTAGACCTCCGAGACAGGATTGTCTTGAGGCACAAATCTGGGAGAGGGTACAGAAAAATATCTGCTGCTTTGTAGGTCCCAATGAGCACAGTAGCCTCCATCATCCGTAAATGGAAGAAGTTCGGAACCACCAGGACTTTTCCTAGAGCTGGCCGGCCATCTAAACTGAGCAATCGGGGGAGAAGAGCCCTAGTCAGGGAGGTGACCAAGAACCCTATGGTCACTCTGTCAGAGCTACAGCATTCCTCTGTGGAGAGAGAAGAACCTTCCAGAAGGACAACCATCGCAGCAGCAATCCACCAATCAAGCCTGTATGGTAGAGTGGCCAGACGGAAGCCACTCCTTAGTAAAAAGCACATGGTAGCCCGCCTGGAGTTTGCCAAGATGCACCTGAAGGACTGACCATGAGAAACAAAATTCTCTGTCTGATGAGACAAATGATTGAACTCTTTGGCGTGAATGCCAGGCGTCATGTTTGGAGGAAATGAGGCACTGCTCATCACCAGGCCAATACCATCCCTACAGCGAAGCATGGTGGTGGCAGCATCATGCTGTGGGGATGTTTTTCAGCGTCAGGAACTGGGAGACTAGTCAGGATAGAGGGAAAGATGAATGCAGCAATGTACAGAGACATCCTGGATGAAAACCTGCTCCAGAGCACTCTTGACCTCAGACTGGGGCGACGGTTCATCTTTCAGCAGGACAGTGACCGTAAGCACACAGCCAAGATATCATAGGAGTGGCTTCAGGATGTCCTTGAGTGGCCCAGCCAGAGCCCAGACTTGAATCCGATTGAACATCTCTGGAGAGATCTGAAAATGGCTGTGCACCGATGCTTCCCATTCAACCTGATGGAGCTTGAGAGGTGCTGCAAAGAGGAATGGGCAAAACTGGCCGAAGATAGGTGTGCCAAGCTTGTGGCATCATATTCAAAAAGAATTGATGCTGTAATTACTGAGTATTGAGCAAAGGCTGTGAATACTTATGTACATGTGATTTTCAATAAATTTGCAAAAATCTAAAAAAAAAACAATCTTTTTCACGTTGTCATTATGGGGTATTGTGTGTAGAATTTTGAGGGCAAAAATGAGTTTATTCCAGTTTGGAATAAGGCTATAACGTTACAAAATGTGAAAAAGGTGAAGCGCTGTGAATACTTTCCGGATGCACTGTAAGTAGGTGAATTTAAAGGTAGCTGTATGAAAGGAAGATGCGGAAGGGATAGAGGATAGGACAGACAGCCATCCTTTCAGGGGTAGTAATTCAGATTTGGAAATGTTGATTTTATACCCAGAATCGGATCCAAAAGATGATATAATCCTCATTATTTCAGGAAAAGATGAGACCGAGTCCGTAAGGAATAGAAGCATATAATCAGGGAATAGGGCAACTTTGAGATCAACATTTCCAATTGGAATGCCCTTGAAACAGGAAGAACACAAAGCAATAGCCAAAAGTTCCAGTGCAATAGTAAAAAGAAGGGAAGAGAGCAGATAACCCTGCTGAGTTCCTTTTTGGATAGTGAAAGGATGGGAGAGAAAGCCATTGCAATACACCTGTATCTCTGGGAGTACTCTTAAAGTATATAAAAATGGGTCTGGAAAGCCAAACCTTGAGAGTGTATAAGTGTTGCCAAGATATGAGATTGAAGGCTTTCTCGTGTCAAGTGCTAAGATTACGCTTGTAGGGGAGTGGGTGGAATAGGCCAAAATATCCCAACTGAATGTCATTCCCAAATGAAGCCAGTCAAACTAAAAGTTTGTAATCAAGATTTAATAAGGAGATGGGGCGGTAGGAGCCAGGGAAGGATAAGTCTTTCACAGGTTTGGGTAGTAACTTTAATATAGCGGAGTTAAAATAAGGTGGAATAGATTTGGAGGAGATAATAATAATAATAATAAAATATAATTTTAATTAATAATAATTGAACACTGACACTTTTCTCCAAGTTTGGGAAATACATTTTTTTTATAAAATTTACCACTCAGACCACAAGGCCGAGGGACTTTAGCCTGCAAGTGTTGGATAACTGCACGAACTTCATTTAAAGTAACCGGGGAAAGTAGCAATTGGGCCATTTCAGAAGACATCATTGGGCAATGCAAAATGTCCCTATAGGAAGGGGACATAGGGGTGAGTTCAGGAAGAGATAGAGCGGAAGTAGAAAAGGCTACAGGAGATGGAATTCATACCTTTTACCAGTGTCCGGGAACCCGACTGTCATGATCCCAATAGCGGGAGGACCCCGGTCACCAGTATGCCGGCAGCGGGGCGAGCGCTAGAAAGCCCCTTGCGGGTTTGCTGCGCTCGCCACACTGTAGGGACGTTGGCTCGCTGCGCTTGCCGCAGGGACGTTGGTTTGCTGCGCTTGCCGCAGGATCTATTCTCCCCCTATGGGTGTCATGGACACTCACAGAGGGAGAAAAGCCTGTGGCGTTGGTATTCCGGCGGCGGCACTTCACCACTTGTCGGGATTCCGGCATCAGTATTTTGACCGCCGGGATCCCAACAGGCAGTCTTGTGATTGCCTCCCCTTGAGATGTATGATGGGGGTTTGAGTAAAGGGTTTGGTAAAAAGTACTCATAACTTTCGCAATTTCAGCATTTAAGGTGGTGAAAGAACCTGAAGCAATTTAAAGGGTATGCATTACCATGGCGGGCAGGTCCTGTTAATGAGGCTGGACAGACGATGACCTATTTTGTTGCCAAATTTATGAAAATTATATAGAGCTGAAAAGAGAAACCTGTTCCCCATGGACTGCCTGAATTCCTCAAAGTGGGTCAGAGCTGTTATGTATAGATGTTTATTGTGAGGGGAATGGAGGGTTTTACATTGTTGAAAGCTTCAGACAAAAAAGATTGACGAGTCAGGGCATTGGTTGAATATTTTTTGTTGGTGGCAAAAACCTAAGAAATGATCTCAGACCTAAGAACTGATTTTGCCGCTTGCCAGACTCCAAGTGAAATCGGTTATTCTTGTATTCTTCCCAAGCGGCCTTGAGTCTGTTCCTAAATTTAAGTTATTGGGACAAATGGGAAGGAAATTTTCAAAGCTTAGCAGAGCCAGGCTAGTCAGGAATGTGTAACGTAGCTGTAATTAGTGTGTGGTCCAAGAAGGATATTGACTTTACAGTTGCATACGAGATTCTATGCAACGCCTGCGACGCTACCATAATAAGCCCATGAAAGGGACCATATTTTTGTGCATTTCTAGCATGTCCCCACCCTCAAACGCCCACAACATTATCAATACACTTTTCCCTGCACGCGCATTAAATTTTAACTCACTCTGCACAGTACAATGGGGGCACATGCATGGTGCGACTTAAGATGCATGCACAGTTGCAAAAATTTTTATCCACTACGTTTTCTACAGCTGTATCTGGGTCTTTATGCTATGCCACAGCAGATTTTACAAAACTGAGATGCCCACTTTCAGCATCTTGCAGTGGCGCAAGTCAGTCTTGGTTTATCTTTAGATGCATAATTGGTGCTCCATTGGACGCACCATTGAAATGGACGGTATCCGGTCTCTAGGTCGACCACACTTAGGTCGACAGTGTCTAGGTCGACCACTATTGGTCGACATGGTTTCTAAGTCAACATGGACACTAGGTTGACATGACAAAAGGTCGACATGAGATTTTAACATTTTTTTCTTCATTTTTTTTTTAAACTTTTTCATACTTTACGATCCGCGTGGACTACGATTGGGAACGGTAACCTTGCTTTCTCATATGTCCTAGAGGATGCTGGGGATGACATCAAGACCATGGGGTATAGACGAGATCCGCAGGAGACATGGGCACTCTAAAGACTTTTCATTGGGTGTGAACTGGCTCCTCCCTCTATGCCCCTCCTCCAGACCTCAGTTTTAGAAATGTGCCCAGGTCGACTGAATGCACTCTGAGGAGCTCTACTGAGTTTCTCTGAAAAGACTAATGTTAGGTTTTTTATTTTCAGGGAGATCTGCTGGCATTAGGCTCCCTGCTTCGTGGGACTGAGGGGGCAGAAGTAGGAACCAACTTCCTAAAGAGTTTCATGGCTCTGCTTCTGGCTGACAGAACACCATTAGCTCCTGAAGGGAACTGAACGCTAGCCGTGCCTAGATGCTCACTCCCACAGCACGCCGTCACCCCCCTCACAGAGCCAGAAGTCAGAAGATAGGTGAGTGTTAGAAGAGAGATCTTCAATCAAGGTGACGGCTAAAGGTACTGCGCAGCGCGCCATGTTGCCCACACATACATAGGCACTGCAGGGTGCAGGGCGCGGGGGGCGCCCTGGGCAGCATGAAACCTACGGAAACTGGCATAAATAAGGGGCATAAGTTGCTGAGGCACAGTCCTACCTCCACCAGTATAAAAAATTACCTCCTAAAAGCTGAGGAGAAACACACCATTGAAGAGTGGAGCTTCCTCCTCAGTCAGCCAGCACACTGCTCAGCGCCATTTTCTCTCTTTACTCAGGCTGCAGAGACAAGGCTGGTCCTCCTCCACTACTGAACAAGTATCAGGGTGCAAAATGGGGGGGCCACAGTGAATTTGGTGCTATATAATTGTGTGATTAACATTATAAAAGCGCTGAATGTAAGTGGGCATTTTGTGTTCACAGACATTGTGTTACTGGCGCTGGGTTGTGAACTGGCAAATCCCATCTGTGTACCTCTGACAGATTTTACTCTGGGTCTGTCCCCCTATAAATCCCGGAGTGTCTGTGTTGTGGTTCTGCACGTGTGTGACATGTCTGTGGCAGGGAACTCTGTGGAGACATTATAGGGACACAGAGGTGTAATATGACACCAAGAGCCTGACTGGGTGAAAGGTTACATGATGGTGTGAATCATATCAGTAAGAGGTTGGACTGAATCTCATACAGAAAATGAAAATAATCTGTTGAAGATGTGATTTTTAATAGTTCTGCCTTTCATCCACAGGGACCTTTCTGGGTCACATACAAATTTGCACAAGTAGTACAAACTGATACCGACACGGACTCTGATTCCTGTGTCGACACTAGTGATTCCAGGGGAATAAGTCCTAAGTTAGCAAAAAAGCATTCAAAACATGTTTTAGCTATAAAGTAGGTGTTAGAAGTTACGAAGCCCCCTCTTTTACCACAAGGAGAGGGTTTACTTTAGTAAAGAAGTAATGTAATTTTCCCTCCACCTCAGGTCTGATTTAACCTGAAAAGAAATTTCAGATTCCCAAAAGGAATTCAGGCAGCTTACCTTTTTCCAAAAAAGGTGGGAGTCACCCTGCATTTTAGACAGGGCCCTGTCATAAAAGAGAAAAGGTGTTTCTCCCTGCGCCTGGAATGGCTTCACTTAAGGAGCCGACAGACCGCAAGTGAGTGAGGTGATTTATTGATGTGGCCAATGGGACACTACTCAGGCCTACCATTGTCTGTGAGTGGGTGAGTAGTGCTATTGAAAATTGGTCAGAAAACTTGTCATTAGACATTGACACAATAGATGGAGACGAGATACTCCTAACGTTAGGTTACATCAAAGACGCTGCTGCGTACGTACTAGAATCCATGAAATATATTGGTTTCTTGGGATCAAGAATCGCTACCATGGCAGTATTGGCTCGGAGGGCGTTGTGGATTCGCCAGTGGAACGCTGATGTAGATTCCAAAATAAAATATGGAGGCTCTCCCGTATAAAGGTGAGGCCTTGTTTGGTGATGGGCTGGATGCGTTAGTCTCGGCGGCTACCGCAGGTAAGTCGACATTCTTTCCTTATGCTCCTACACCGGCGAAAAAGACACATCACTCTCACATACAGTCCTTTTGGCCCAACAAATTCAAAAAGGCCAAAGGTCTCCCCTGTTTTTGCAGGTAGGGGAAGGGGAAAAGGAAATAAATCCACAGCGTCTCCCGGATCGCAGGAGCAGAAGTCCACCCCTGCTTCTGCCAAATCTGCAGCATAATGCTGGGGCTCCCTTGCGGGAGTTCGCTCGGGTGGGAGCACGTCTGAAACTTTTCAGCCAAATCTAGATTCAATCTGGCCTGGACCAATGGGTCTTACAAATAGTGTCCCATGGGTACAAACTAGAGTTTCAAGACGTCCCCCCATGCCGATTTTTCAAATCGACCTTGCCAGCTTCTCTTCCGGGAAGAGAGGCAGTAACAACGGCAATTCAAAAATGATGTTAGGATCAGGTCATTGTCCTGGTACCCTTGGCACAGTAAGGAGAAGGTTTTTTTTTTTCCAAGCCTCTAAGTAGTTCCAAAGCCGGACAGCTCGGTCAGACCGATTTTAAACCTGAAAATCTGAATCTCTACCTGAAAAGGTTCAAGTTCAAGATGGAATCCCTGAGGGTAGTGATTTCCAGTCTGGAAGAGGGAGACTTCATGGTGTCAGTAGACATAAAAGATGCTTACTTGCATGTTCCCATTTATCCTCCTCACCAAGCTTATCTGAGATTCGCAGTACAGGATTGCCATTACCAGTTTCAGACGTTGCCGTTCAGACTCTCCACGGCACCGAGGGTATTCACCAAGGTGATGGCGGAGGTGATGGCCCTCCTTTGTTAAAAAGGAGTCAATATAATTCCTTATCTGGACAATCTCCTGATAAAAGCGAGATCCAGGGAACAGTTGGTGCAGAACATCGCACTCTCCCTGTCAATACTCCAACAACACGGTTGGATCATGAATTTTCCAAAGTCGCAGTTGGAACCGACGACAAGATTGTCCTTTTTAGGGATGATTCTGGACACAGAAGTACGGAGAGTATTTCTTCCAGTGGAAATGGCTCTGGAAATCCAGAAAATGGTCAAACAAATATTGAAACCAACAAGTGTGTTGATCCATCAATGCATTCGGTTGTTGGGGAAAATGGTAGCGGCCTACGAGGCCATACAGTTTGTCTGATTTCATGCCAGAGTATTCCAGTGGGACCTGTTGGACAAGTGGTCTGGATGCCACCTACACATACACCGGAAAATAATCCTGTCCCCCAAAGCCAGGATTTCGCTCCTGTGGTGGCTGCACGGTTCTCACCTACTAGAGGGACGCAGGTTTGGGATTCACGATTGGGTCCTAATAACCACGGATGCAAGTCTCCGAGGCTGGAGAGCTGTCACACAGGGGGAAAGCTTCCAAGGAAATGGTCAAGTCAGGAAGCCTGCCTTCACATAAACGTTCTGGAATTGAGAGCCATTTACAACGGCCTTCTACAAGCGGTACATCTTCTTCAAGATCCCATGCAGATCCAGTCGGACAATGTAACAGCAGTTGCGTACATAAACAGGCAAGGCGGAACGAAAAGCAGAGCGGCAATGGCAGAGGTGACAAGGATTCTCCTCTGGGCAGAAAGACATGTTAGAGCTCTGTCAGCAATTTTCATTCCGGGAGTGGACAACTGGGAAGAAGACTTCCTCAGCAGACACGATCTCCATCCAGGAGAGTGGGGCCTCCACCAAGAAGTCTTCGCAGAGGTGACGAGTCTTTGGGGAGTTCCTCAAGTAGACATGATGGCACCTCGTCTAAACAAGAAGCTTCAGAGATATTGTTCCAGGTCGAGAGACCCTCAAGCAATGGCAGTGGATACACTGGTGACCCAGTGGGTGTTTCGGTCGGTGTATGCTTTCCCTCCACTTCCACTGATTCCAAAAGTTCTCAAAATAATAAGAACAAGAGTTTGAGCAATCTTCATTGCCCCAGACTGGCCAAGGAGGGCTTGGTATCCAGATCTTCAGGAGTTGCTCATAGAAGATCCTCAGCTCTGTGGGGCTGGTCTCTTCCAAGTGCTGCTGGGATTTCTAAGTGAGCTGGAAGCCGAGTGAAAAGGAGGAGCAGTGAGCTGGAACAACTGCAACTGCTAAGTGGAGTATAGGTGCCGCAGGAGAGAGTACTACGGCTGCATAAAAGTGAAGGACCAAGAACCGCACAAAGATAGATAAGTATAAGCCAGCTTAATTATTGTATAAGTGATATTGCTTGTCTTTTATTTTTTATTTTTGCTGCTTTTTCTTTGAGTGTAACAGGGAGTTAGACCTTGCAAACAATATGGGAGGGGCTGTGATTGAGGACCTCACTCAGTGCATGTCATGCAAGATGTATGCACACCTGGAGCTACCGGCCCAGTGTGAATACATCTGCACGAGGTGTGTGCGAACTGTTGCCCTGGAAGCCCAGGTAACTGATCTAGAGCAAACCGTTACGCGACTGAGGGAGATTCATAATCTCGAGCGTAGTTTAGACAGAACGGTGGAGGAGTTGCGGGAGGGGTCACTGGTAGAAGAGGATGATGATCAGGTAGCCAGTTGGGTCACAGTTAGAAGGAAGAAAAAGAGGGGGAGGCACGACATCTCCGAACTATCAAACCCGAACAAATTTGCCCGATTGGACGAGGAATCGGAGGATGATAGTGAAGAATGACGGTGCCGGAGGAGACTGCTCCCTCTAGCATCCAGAGGTGCGGTCCCTCTGGCGCGGTTGGGATAAAAGATAGAGAGGTACCTAGTCAAATGGTGGTGGTAGGGGATTCTATCATCAGGAAGGCAGATAGGGCAATCTGCTACCGGGACCGTGATCGCCGTACAGTCTGTTGTCTCCCGGGTGCTCGGGTACGGCACATCGCGGACCGGGTAGATAGATTGTTGGGAGGGGCTGGCAAAGACCCGGCGGTCTTGGTGCACGTTGGCACCAATGACAAAGTTAGCGGAAGGTGGGATGTCCTTAAGAAAGACTATAGGGACTTAGGAAAGAAACTGAAGGCAAGGACATCTAAGGTAATATTCTCGGAATTATTACCCGTGCCACGCGCTAGTCCAGGGAGGCAGAGGGAGATTAGGGAGGTAAATGTGTGGCTTAGGGATTGGTGCAGGAAAGAGGGGTTTGTGTTCCTGGAACACTGGGCGGACTTCTCAGTCAGGCGCCATCTCTTTTGTCGTGACTGATTGCACCTGACTGAGGAGGGGGCAGCGGTGCTGGGGGGAAGGATGGTTAGAAGGTTGGAGGAGATTTTAAACTAGGAGCCTGGTGGGAGGGTTTAGCTAGAAACTACGGGTCATGCAGTGAGAATAGTGGGGATGGCGGTAGTAAACGAAATGGGGGAGAAGTTGGGGGGAGGGTAAGAGCAGGCAGTAAGGTTACTAACATGGGTACTAAAAGGGATTTTACCAAAGCACTAACCAGTGACGATTACAGGTCATCATTGCTACATAAGGTGAAAGATGTCCCTAACGCAAGGGAAAATACTTATCTTAGTTGTATGTATGTAAACGCCAGAAGCATTACTGGTAAAAAGGGTGAACTAGAAATACTTGCAGCAAGCAAACAGTATGATATTATAGGCATTACTGAAACTTGGTGGGATGAATCTCATGATTGGACAGTCAATCTAGAGGGCTATACACTCTTTAGGAGAGACAGACTAAATAAAAAGGGTGGAGGGGTGTGTCTGTACGTAAAGCCGTTTTTAAAACCTAATATATGGGAAGATATTCAGGAGGGGACTGTAGACACTGTTGAGACATGGGTAGAAATTGCATGCGGGGAAAAAGGAACAAAAAAGTTAGTATTGGGTGTATGCTATAGGCCGCCTGGTATCAATGCATCTGATGATGAATTGTTACTAAAGCAAATTGAAAAAGCAGCAGGAGTAGGAGATATAGTAGTGATGGGAGATTTTAACTATCCAGAGATAAACTGGAAAAACGATTCATGTGATACTGCTAGGGGCAGTATGTTTTTAAACACACTAAATGATAACTACCTAGTCCAACTAATTGAGGAACCAACTAGGTACAATGCAATCTTAGACCTGGAATTAACAAACAATCAGGATTTGGTATCGGGTATTATAGTAGGGGAACCCATAGGAAACAGCGACCACAATATGGTCACATTCAATATCAGTTTCTACAAACAGCCCTATACTGGCTCAACTAGGACTTTAAACTTTAGCAAAGCAAATTTTGAAAAGATGAGGGTATTTTTCAGGGATATTGAATGGGAAGGTTTGTTTTTAGGAAAAAATACTACGGAGAAATGGGAGGTACTAAAATTCCTGCTAGCTAAAAATACACTCAAATATATTCCTATGAGTAGCAAAAAAGGGAATAAAAATCATAAACCGATGTGGCTTAACAAAAAGATTAAGGAATTTATGGGCAAGAAAAGGCGAGCATTTAAAAAATACAAATCTGACGGGGAAGCAGAGTCATTTCAGCACTATAAGGAATGTAACAAAAATTGCAAAAAGGAAATAAGAGCGGCTAAAGTAGAAACTGAAAAACTAGTAGCAAAGGAAAGCAAAGCGAATCCCAAAAAATTCTTTAAATACATTAATAGCAAGAGATTAAAAAAGGAGAGTATAGGCCCTTTGAAAGACAAGTTGGGAGTCTTACGCAAAAATGATAATGACATAGCGGACACACTAAATGAGTTTTTTTCAACAGTATTCACTAGAGAGGACCCAATTCAGGGACTGACACACAATCTCAATAATGACAATATCACACTGATAGGTACTTATTTAAGCGAGGAAGTAGTCTGTGACCGATTAAAACATTTAAAGATTAATAAATCACCAGGGCCCGATGGTATTCATCCAAGGGTTCTAATGGAGCTTCACTCTGAACTGGCAAAACCGCTATCTTTGATCTTTGAGGATTCAGTTATATCAGGTATGGTTCCCAAAGACTGGCGTATAGCGGAAGTAGTGCCTATATTCAAAAAGGGAAGTAAAGCTGAACCAGGTAATTATAGACCAGTAAGTCTTACATCTATAGTGGGGAAAGTATTGGAAGGTATTCTAAGAGATAGTATTCAGAAGTTCCTTGAAACCAATAAGGTCATTAAAAGGAATCAACATGGGTTTATGAAGGACAGATCCTGTCAAACCAACTTACTTGGCTTTTATGAAACAGTAAGCGCAAACCTAGATCAGGGTAAAGACGTGGATGTAATCTTTTTAGACTTTGCCAAAGCGTTCGATACTGTACCACACATGAGACTTATATACAAGCTACAAGAATCAGGGCTAGGAAGCACAATATGCACTTGGGTCAAAAACTGGTTAGATAATAGGAAGCAGCGCGTTGTGGTTAATGGATCTTTTTCAACTTGGACTGAAGTGCTAAGTGGTGTGCCGCAAGGCTCAGTAGGACCGCTATTGTTCAATATTTTCATTAACGACCTAACAGAAGGTCTAGAGAGCATGGTGTCAATTTCTGCAGATGATACCAAATTGTGTAAGGCTATAAATACAGAGGAGGATGCCGAGTCTCTTCAGAACGACTTAGTTAAATTAGAAGCATGGGCAGCCAAATGGAGAATGCGCTTCAACACAGACAAGTGTAAGGTAATGCACTGTGGTAACAAGAACAAAAATAACACCTACCTACTAAATGGGGTAAAATTAGGGGATTCTGTACTGGAAAAGGACTTAGGTGTCCTCATAGATAGCAAGCTAAGCAGTAGTACCCAAAGTAGTACTGCAGCAAAGAAGGCTAATAAGATATTAGCATGCATAAAATGGGGTATTGATGCTAGGGACGAGAGTATTATACTCCCATTATATAAATCACTAGTGAGGCCACACCTTGAATACTGTGTACAGTTCTGGGCACCGTACTACAAAAAGGATATCCTGGAGCTTGAAAAGGTACAGAGGAGGGCGACCAAACTAATTAAGGGCATGGAGACGATGGAATACAAGGAAAGGCTTGAAAGACTAGGCATGTTTACATTGGAAAAGCGGAGACTAAGAGGGGATATGATCAACATCTACAAATATATAAGGGGACAATACACAGAGCTTGCGTGGGACCTGTTTTTGGTTAGATCAACACAGAGGACTCGTGGACACTCGCTCAGGTTAGAGGAAAGGAGATTCCGCACAATACGGCGTAAAGGCTTTTTCACGGTAAGGACAATACGTGTTTGGAATTCCCTGCCCGAGGGAGTTGTAATGGCGGAATCTGTCAACACCTTTAAGAATGGGTAAGATAAATTCCTATTGGATAAGGATATCCAGGGGTATGGTGCATAGTCATGCATTATAGTTACTATAAATAGGGATAAAATGCAATGGCTGACAGCAGCATCAGTCAGAAATTTTAGTCAAATCATCATGCATAGGACACCACAAATAGGTTGAACTCGATGGACAATTGTCTTTTTTCAACCTCAGATACTATGTTACTATGTTACTTCCTCCTCGAGAGGACCTACTACAGCAGGGGCCGTGTGTGTATCAAGACTTACCGCGGCAACGTTTGACGGCATGGCTGTTGAGCGTCGGATCCTAGCCCGAAAGGGTATTCCCAAGGAAGTCATCCCCACTCTTATTCAGGCCAGGAAAGGAGTAACGTCTAAACATTACCACCGTATTTGGATAAAATGTGTCTTGGTGTGAATCCAAGAAGGCTCCTATGGAAGAGTTTGAGTTGGGACGTTTTCTCCATTTTCTGCAGGCTGGTGTGGATGCGGGCCTTAGATTGGGGTCAATCAAGGTCCAGATTTCGGCCTGATAAGTTTTCTTTCAAAAACAATTGGCCTCCTTTCCAGAAGTTCAGGCGTTCATGAAAGGGGTTCTGCACGTCCAGCCTCCATTTGTGCCTTCAGTGGCACCATGGGACCTTAATGTGGTGCTGCAGTTCCTTCAATCGGGTTGGTTTGAGCCTCTACAAGAAATAGAGTTGAAGTTTCTCATTTGCAAAGTGGTGATGCTTTTGGCGTTGGCATCCGCATAGCGGGTGTCTGAATTGGGGGCCTTGTCCTACAAGAGCCCTTACCTGATCTTCCATGAAGATAAGGCAGAGTTGAGAACTCGTCAACATTTTCTTCCAAAGGTGGTTTCCTCTTTCCACATAAACCAACTTATTGTGGTTCCAGTTGCTACTGACACGTTCGCTGAGTCAAAGTCTCTAAATGTGGTTAGAGCTTTGAAGATTTATGTCGCTAGAACAGCTCGAATACGGAAAACAAAGGTTTTGTTTGTCCTGTATGCTCCCAACAAGATTGGGTGTCCTGCTTCCAAGCAGACTATTGCGCGCTGGATCAGAGGTACGATTCAGCAAGCTCATTCCACGGCTGGATTGCCGTTACCGATGTCGGTGAGGGCCCATTCTAATAGGAAGGTGGGCTCCTCCTGGGCGGCTGCCCGGGGGGTCTCGGCATTACAACTTTGCCAAGCAGCTACTTGGTCAGGGTCAAACACATTTGCAAAATTCTACAAGTTTGACACCTTGGCCGATGAGGACCTCAAGTTTGGTCAATCGGTGCTGCAGGGTCATCCGCACTCTCCCGCCCGTACTGGAGCTTTGGTATAGACCCCAAGGTCTTGATGTCGTCCTCAGCATCCTCTAGGACGTATGAGAAAATAAGATTTTACTCACCGGTAAATCTATTTCTCGTAGTCCGTAGTGGATGCTGGGAACTCCGTAAGGACCATGGGGAATAGCGGCTCCGCAGGAGACTGGGCACAACTAAAGAAAGCTTTACGACTACCTGGTGTGCACTGGCTCCTCCCACTATGACCCTCCTCCAGACCACAGTTAGGATACTGTGCCCGGAAGAGCTGACACAATAAGGAAGGATTTTGAATCCCGGGTAAGACTCATACCAGCCACACCAATCACACCGTATAACTCGTGATGCTATACCCAGTTAACAGTATGAATAACAACTGAGCCTCACCAACAGATGGCTCACAACAATAACCCTTTAGTTAAGCAATAACTATATACAAGTTTTGCAGACAATCCGCACTTGGGATGGGCGCCCAGCATCCACTACGGACTACGAGAAATAGATTTACCGGTGAGTAAAATCTTATTTTCTCTGACGTCCTAGTGGATGCTGGGAACTCCGTAAGGACCATGGGGATTATACCAAAGCTCCCAAACAGGCGGGAGAGTGCGGATGACTCTGCAGCACCGAATGAGCAAACTCAAGGTCCTCCTTAGCCAGGGTATCAAACTTGTAGAATCTTGCAAAAGTGTTTGAACCCGACCAAGTAGCAGCTCGGCAAAGTTGTAAAGCCGAGACCCCTCGGGCAGCCGCCCAAGAAGAGCCCACTTTCCTCGTGGAATGGGCCTTTACAGATTTAGGATGCGTCAGTCCAGCCGCAGAATGTGCAAGTTGAATCGTGCTACAGATCCAGCGAGCAATAGTCTGCTTAGAAGCAGGAGCACCCAGCTTGTTGGGTGCATACAGGATAAATAGCGAGTCAGTTTTTCTGACTCCAGCCGTCCTGGAAACATATATTTTCAGGGCCCTGACTACGTCCAGCAACTTGGAGTCCTCCAAGTCCCGAGTAGCCGCAGGCACCACAATAGGTTGGTTCACATGAAAAGCTGATACCACCTTAGGAAGGAATTGGGAACGCGTCCTCAATTCCGCCCTATCCACATGAAAAATCAGATAAGGGCTTTTGCATGACAAAGCCGCCAATTCTGATACACGCCTGGCCAAGGCCAACAGCATGACCACTTTCCACGTGAGGTATTTTAGCTCCACGGTTATAAGTGGCTCAAACCAATGCGACTTCAGGAAATCCAACACCACGTTGAGATCCCACAGTGCCACTGGAGGCACAAACGGGGGCTGAATATGCAGCACTCCCTTAACAAAAGTCTGAACTTCAGGCAGTGAAGCCAGTTCTTTTTGGAAGAAAATGGACAGAGCCGAAATCTGGACCTTAATGGAACCCAATTTTAGGCCCATAGACACTCCTGACTGTAGGAAGTGCAGAAAACGACCCAGTTGAAATTCCTCCGTTGGGGCCTTTCTGGCCTCACACCAAGCAACATATTTTCGCCAAATACGGTGATAATGTGTTACGGTCACATCTTTCCTCGCCTTAATCAGCGTAGGAATGACTTCCTCCGGAATGCCTTTTTCCTTTAGGATCTGGTGTTCAACCGCCATGCCGTCAAACGCAGCCGCGGTAAGTCTTGGAACAGACAGGGTCCCTGCTGCAGCAGGTCCTGTCTGAGCGGCAGAGGCCATGGGTCCTCTGAGATCATTTCTTGAAGTTCTGGGTACCAAGATCTTCTTGGCCAATCCGGAACCACGAGTATAGTTCGTACTCCTCTCTTTCTTATTATTCTCAGTACCTTGGGTATGAGAGGCAGAGGAGGGAACACATACACCGACTGGTACACCCACGGTGTTACCAGAGCGTCCACAGCTATCGCCTGAGGGTCCCTTGACCTGGCGCAATATCTTTTTAGCTTTTTGTTGAGGCGGGATGCCATCATGTCCACCTGTGGCCTTTCCCACTGGTGTACAATCATTTGGAAGACTTCTGGATGAAGTCCCCACTCTCCCGGGTGGAGGTCGTGCCTGCTGAGGAAGTCTGCTTCCCAGTTGTCCACTCCCGGAATGAACACTGCTGACAGTGCTAACACGTGATTCTCCGCCCAACTGAGAATCCTTGTGGCTTCTGTCATCGCCATCCTGCTTCTTGTGCCGCCCTGTCGGTTTACATGGGCGACCGCCGTGATGTTGTCTGACTGAATCAGTACCGGCTGGTGTTGAAGCAGGGGCCTTGCCTGACTTAGGGCATTGTAAATGGCCCTTAGTTCCAGAATATTTATGTGTAGGGCAGTCTCCTGACTTGACCATAGTCCTTGGAAATTTCTTCCCTGTGTGACTGCCCCCCAGCCTCGAAGGCTGGCATCCGTGGTCACTAGGACCCAGTCCTGTATGCCGAATCTGCGGCCCTCTAGAAGATGAGCACTCTGCAGCCACCACAGTAGAGACGCCCTGGCCCTTGGGGACAAGGTTATCAGCCGATGCATCTGAAGATGCGATCCGGACCACTTGTCCAGCAGATCCCACTGAAAGATTCTTGCATGGAACCTGCCGAATGGAATTGCTTCGTAAGAAGCTACCATCTTTCCCAGGACTCGCGTGCAGTGATGCACCGACACCTGTTTTGGTTTTAGGAGGTCTCTTACAAGAGATGACAACTCCCTGGCCTTCTCCTCCGGGAGAAACACTTTTTTCTGTTCTGTGTCCAGAACCATCCCCAGGAACAGTAGACGCGTTGTAGGAACCAGCTGCGACTTCGGGATATTCAGGATCCAGCCGTGCTGTTGTAGCACTGTCTGAGCTAGTGCTACTCCGATCAACAACTGTTCCCTGGACCTCGCCTTTATAAGGAGATCGTCCAAGTACGGGATAATTATGACTCCCTTTTTTCGAAGGAGTATCATCATTTCTGCCATTACCTTGGTAAATACCCTCGGTGCCGTGGACAGACCAAACGGCAACGTCTGGAATTGGTAATGACAGTCCTGTACCACAAATCTGAGTTACTCCTGGTGAGGAGGGTAAATGGGGACATGCAGGTAAGCATCCTTGATGTCCAGTGATACCATGTAATCCCCCTCGTCCAGGCTCGCAATAACCGCTCTGAGCGATTCCATTTTGAACTTGAACCTTCTTATGTAAGTGTTCAGTGATTTTAGATTTAAAATGGGTCTCACCGAACCGTCCGGTTTCGGTACCACAAACAACGTGGAATAATAACCCCTTCCCTGTTGCAGGAGGGGTACCTTGATTATCACCTGCTGAGAGTACAGCTTGTGAATTGCCTCCAGCACTGCCTCCCTGTCTAGGGGAGTTGTTGGCAAAGCTGATTTGAGGAAACGGCGAGGGGGAGACGTCTCGAATTTCAGCTTGTAACCCTGAGATACCACTTGTAGAATCCAGGGAACTACCTGTGAGCGAGCCCACTGGTCGCTGAAGTTCCGGAGATGGGCCCCCACCGCACCTGGCTCTGCCTGTGGAGCCCCAGCGTCATGCGGTGGACTTAGAGGAAGCGGGAGAGGGCTTTTGCTCCTGGGAACTGGCTGTATGGTGCAGCTTTTTCCCCCTGCCTCTGCCTCTGGGCAGAAAGGACGCGCCCTTAATCCGCTTGCCATTCTGTGGCCGAAAGGACTGTACCTGATAATACGGTGCTTTCTTTGGCTGTGAGGGAACATGGGGTAAAAATTAGTGATGAGCGGATTCGGTTTTACTCGGTTTTACTCGGTTCTCAAAACCGAATCTTATTGGCTCACTGATGTCACGTGTTTTGGATAGCCAATAAGATTCGGTTTTGAGAACCGAGTAAAACCGAGTAAAACCGAATCCGCTCATCACTAGTAAAAATGTCGACTTTCCAGCAGTTGCTGTGGAGACAAGGTCCGAGAGACCCTCCCCAAACAATTCCTCACCTTTGTAAGGCAAAACCTCCATGTGCCTTTTAGAATCTGCATCACCTGTCCATTGCCGGGTCCACAATACCCTCCTGGCAGATATGGACATTGCATTTACTCTAGATGCCAGCCGGCAAATATCCCTCTGGGCATCTCTCATATATAAGAGTGCATCCTTAATATGCTCTATGTTTAGCAATATAGTGTCCCTGTCCAGGGTATCAATGTTATCAGACAGGGAATCTGACCACGCGGCTGCAGCACTGCACATCCATGCTGAAGCAATAGCCGGTCGCAGTATAAAACCTGAGTGTGTATACACAGACTTCAGGATAGCCTCCTGCTTTCTATCTGCAGGCTCCTTTAGGGCAGCCGTATCCGGAGACGGTAGTGCCACCTTTTTTGACAAGCGTGTGAGCGCTTTATCCACCCTAGGGGATGTCTCCCAACGTGACCTATCCTCTGGCGGGAAAGGGTACGCCATTAGTAATCTTTTAGAAATCACCAGTTTCTTATCGGGGGAAGCCCACGCTTCATCACACACTTCATTCAAGTCATCAGATGGGGGAAAAACCACTGGTTGCTTTTTCTCCCCAAACATAATACCCTTTTTTGTGGTACCTGGGTAAAGATCAGAAATGTGCAACACATCTTTCATTGCCGTAATCATGTAACGGATGGCCCTATTGGAATGTACCGTGGTCTCACAGTCGTCGACACTGGAGTCAGTATCCGTGTCGATGTCTGTATCTGCCATCTGCGGTAGCGGGCGTTTTAGGGCCCCCGATGGCTTTTGAGATGCCTGGGCAGGCACGGGCTGAGAAGCCGGCTGTCCCACATCTGTCATGTCGTCAAACCTTTTGTGTAAGGAGTTGACACTGTCACGTACTTCCTTCCACATATCCATCCACTCAGGTGTCGACCCCACAGGGGGTGACATCACATTTATCGGCCCCTGCTCCGCCTCCACATAAGCCTCCTCATCAAACATGTCGACACAGCCGTACCGACACACTGCACACACACAGGGAATGCTCTGACTGAGGACAGGACCCCACAAAGCCCTTTGGGGAGACAGAGAGAGAGTATGCCAGCACACACCAGAGCGCTATATAGTGCCGGGATTTACACTACTCACAGTGATTTCCCTTATAGCTGCTTATTACACAGAATTGCGCCTAAATTTAGTGCCCCCCCTCTCTTTTTTACCCTTATGTAGTCTGAAACTGCAGGGGAGAGCCTGGGAGCGATCCTTCCAGCGAAGCTGTGAGAGGAAATGGCGCCAGTGTGCTGAGGGAGATAGCCCTGCCCCTTTTTCGGCAGACTTCTCCCGCTTTTATTAAATTAATGTGGCAGGGGTATTTTACACATATATAGCCTAGAAAGAGAAAAGAAGACTCTATCTTGGGGGCACTCTTTGAAATATAAATAGGGCCAGATATACCCTTAGGTATCATTAAAATATAACCTTTAATTGTATCTTTAAAATTAATAGGAATTTGAATAGGAAAAATATATAAACACACACACAGGTTTATTCATATACACCTTGGGATCACTTGTCTATCACAAGGAGTTCAAAGAACACTGATTGCTCACTATGGAGCTTATTGGCTCAGAGAACACTGATTGCTCACCGAGGAGCTTGTTTTAATTATTTTTATTCAGATTTTTTTATAACCAATTATGATCTCTCACTGTTTAAACAACCATATCATGAATAGGTATTGATTTACCGAACGTCAGCTCCTATATTCTCAAACACATGTATAATTATAAAAATTCAAAATTTGCCCAAATGGTATATACACAGTGTTGAGAGAAGCAGAATGCCCATCATATTTATATGGTATCTTATGCGCTCATTAGTAGCCCGACATTTATAGTTGGTATAGAGAGAAAAAAGGAAAGAGTAAAAAAGATGATCAGTATGCCATGGTACATTGCTTCTACTGTCTCACCGTCATGAGCTCAAGGTTTTTGTTAGCTCAGCGGCCGGTGGATGAGAGGGCAGCGACCTTGAAATTTCTGACCAGAAAGAGGATAAGTGGCCGTACTGCTTTCCCTGTTAGAGCGGATGGAATGTCTCGATATCCTAGGACATTGCAGGACACTGCACCGCAATCCAGGGATGAGTGTTAACCGAAATTGAGTACAATTCCTGCCTGTTTAATTTTCAGGTAATTGTAGGGAGATGATAGGGAGTGGTTCAATGTTAAACCAGTGCCGTGCACATTCTCACATAGAAATGCATTTATCAAAAAAGCCGTTCTCCACACAGGCTATTAGCAAAGTACTTTCCCAAATTTATTTTCAGGTATACTTTATCGGTATACTAATATTGTTAGGCTCACTTAACATAATTCATTATTTTCTCTAACATTTGACCATAGGTCACTGAACAATATGTGTTGGGCTAAAAAGTAGCAGCAAACCTGCTGGATTGCGGTGCAGTGTCCTGCAATGTCCTAGTCCTACGGACTATGAGAAATAGAATTATCGGTAAGTAAATTCTTATTTTCTCTGACGTCCTAGTGGATGCTGGGAACTCCGTAAGGACCATGGGGATTATACCAAAGCTCCCAAACGGGCGGGAGAGTGCGGATGACTCTGCAGCACCGAATGAGAGAACTCCAGGCAGGGCCGGCGCCACCATTAGGCAGCTTTAGGCAGCTGCCTATGGGCGGCAGCACTTGAAAGGCGGCGCTGAGTGCAGCAAAAAAAAAAAAAAAAGGAAGTGACTGCTCTGCGCTCGCGGCTCGCCATTTGGGATGTCAGGCAACCGCTTCCGCTACCCCCTAACCCGGTGTCAGAAAAACTATTCCCACATCCGCCTCTTGTGTCACTCACTTCCCCCCCACCGTCCCGACCTGATGACCATCAGATGATCTGCTCCCGGCGCCGGGTCCACAAACCAGCTAAGGAGGCAACAAATCTGCTGGAGCCCGTGGAGGAGGCGGAGGGCGGGACTTTCACCCGACGAGGAGAGGGATTGTCTTTAACTGGCAGTACGGGGAAAGTCGTGGTTGTCTTTACCGGGAGCTCGGGCTGTCCCCCGCCCCGCCTCCCGCCTCCGCACACCTCGCAACTCATCCATATCCTGCAGAGAGGTGAGTAGCAGCGCGGGGACGTGCAGGCGCCGCGCCATACATTGTTTCCTGCCAGCGTCCAGCATCTGCACTCCCTGCCCTACACCTGTGTGATCCGTGCAGCCGACATTGAGCCACATCCTCCTACATCATGACCGCCGTGTGAGACGCTTAGGTTAGGTGTAGGTTGTGGGGGGAGGGTTAGGGTTAGGCACACCTGGGGAGGGTTAGGCTGGGGGGGAAGGAGGGCTATGTTTACGCTGCAGGAAGGGGGTGGTTAGTGTTAGGTACCAACGGGGAGGGTTAGGATTAAGCTGGGGGAAAGGTGTGTTAGGGTTTGGGGGGGGGTGGGGGTTAGGGATCAGGGTTAGCTTACTTAATTAGTAAGTGTCAGGATTTTACAATCAGCCTGGCACTGTTTTGGATGTTGATTGGCCCCGGTGCCCTGAGTGTGCGGAGGATAGTATATAGGATGTGACAAAGGGGTTAGGCACCCCGAAACGTTGGACTATGTGATGTCAATTTTTTTAACCGTACTTTGCTCTTTTTAAACGACTCCGAGTGCCGCAGTATCAATTCTATATACTATCCTCCGCACTGAGGCCAATCCAAAACGGAGTGCCAGGCTGATTGTAAAATCCTGACACTTACTAATTAAGTAAGCTAACCCTGATCCCTAACCCCCACCCCCACCCCAAACCCTAACACGCCCTTCCTGCAGCCTGACCCTAATTGTCCCCCCTCCACAGAATTTAGAAAGCATATAAACGTGTATTCAAAGCATTCAAATAACAGGTGCAGACATAGTTACAGATATATATATATATATATATATATTACAGTGCCTGAAGTGGACCGGTATACAACGGTATGGTATACCGGCACTTCTTTGAGCACTGTCCCCCGATGGTCCGCCACCGCATCAAGCTGACATCAGCGCTACTATTTAAAATCTGCCGCAGACCGGCAGCCAATCAGTAGCAGCAGCTCCTGATTGGCACCTGTCCCTGAGCCCTGACAAGTGCGGCTGCAAGGTTCGGCTCCCACATGCAGCATGATTACGCCAAGGCTCCGACTCCTGCCCCCCTGACAGCTCCGCTGCCCAGCTCTGGCTTTCTCCTGATAACAACTCGGGTGGCCGGCTCCCGCTCCACAGCACAGAGGCCCGGCTCCAGCTCCCGTATGCTGATACCCCCAGCTACCCGGCAACTGGTGAGCAGAGGGAAACTGATGGAGGAGAGTGTCATGGTGGGATTTGTGTGTAAATATGGCTGTGTGTGTAAATATATATATGCATGTGTGTGTAGATATGTGGCTAAATGTGAATTTCGGCTCATTCCATGTGGCATAATGTGAATTTCAGCTTATTCCGTGTGCTCTAATGTGAATTTTGGCTCATACCGTGTGCTCTAATGTTAATTTTGGCTCATACCATGTGCTATAATGTGATTTTCGGCTCATGCTGTGTGGTATCATGTGAATTTTGGCTCATACCGTGTGCTATAGTGTGAATTTCGGCTCATACCATGTGCTATAGTGTGATTTTCGGCTCATACTGTGTGCTATAATGTGAATTTCGGCTCATACCGTGTGCTATGTGAATTTCGCCTCATTCCATGTGGTATAACGTGAATTTCGGCTCATTCTGTGTGCTATAACGTGAATTTCGGCTCATACCGTGTGCTATAATGTCAATTTCGGCTCATACCATGTGCTATAATGTGAATTTCGCCTCATACCGTGTGCTATAATATGATTTTTGGCTCAAACTGTGTGGTATAATGTGAAAGGGGCACCAGTACTAGAAAGTATAAGGGGTCCTACTGTTGTGGTGCAAAATGTGTATAAGGGGTGGTAAACTACACTGATGGCATGCCCCCTATGGAGTGGCCACGCACCCTTTTTCGGAGCAGCGCGCACATAATTACAACCTTAAAATTTCCACTTCGACGACTGTGTGTGTATATATATATATATATATATATATATATATATATATATATATATACACATACACACGTTTTAAATGTATCCATGCTTGGCCACAGGTGACTTAATTAGCACCCTAGTCAATTTGATTTACCCATCTGTGCTGAGCCATGGATATACCTAAAACCTGGACCGTTGGGGTTCCTTGAAGACCGCGTTTGGGAACCTGTGCCTTAACCCAAACTGCTAAAACAACCCTAATATCCTATCCCTAAATTTTACCTGAGGGCTCTGTATTTTGGCAGGGGGGGGGGGGGGGCCCGTTGACTATTTGCCTAGGGTGCTGAGAAACCTTGCACCGGCCCTGACTCCAGGTCCTCCTCAGCCAGGGTATCAAATTTGTAGAATTTAGCAAACGTGTTTGCCCCTGACCAAGTAGCTGCTCGGCAAAGTTGTAAAGCCGAGACCCCTCGGGCAGCCGCCCAAGATGAGCCCACCTTCCTTGTGGAATGGGCTTTTACAGATTTTGGCTGTGGCAGGCCTGCCACAGAATGTGCAAGTTGAATTGTACTACAAATCCAACGAGCAATCGTCTGCTTAGAAGCAGGAGCACCCAGCTTGTTGGGTGCATACAGTATAAACAGCGAGTCAGATTTTCTGACTCCAGCCGTCCTGGAAACATATATTTTCAGGGCCCTGACTACGTCCAGCAACTTGGAGTCCTCCAAGTCCCGAGTAGCCACAGGTACCACAATAGGTTGATTCATGTGAAACGCTGAAACCACCTTAGGGAGAAATTGAGGACGAGTCCTCAATTCCGCCCTATCCGAATGAAATATCAGGTAAGGGCTTTTATAGGATAAAGCCGCCAATTCTGATACGCGCCTGGCTGAAGCCAGGGCCAACAGCATTACCACTTTCCATGTGAGATATTTCAAATCCACTGTGGCAAGTGGTTCAAACCAATGTGATTTTAGGAACCCTAAAACTACATTGAGATCCCAAGGTGCCACTGGAGGCACAAAAGGAGGCTGTATATGCAGTACCCCTTTGACAAACGTCTGAACTTCAGGCACTGAAGCCAGTTCTTTCTGGAAGAAGATCGACAGGGCCGAAATTTGAACCTTAATGGATCCTAATTTTAGGCCCATAGACAATCCTGCTTGCAGGAAATGTAGGAAACGACCCAGTTGAAATTCCTCCGTAGTGGCCTTCTTGGCCTCACACCACGCAACATATTTTCGCCAAATGCGATGATAATGTTTTGCAGTTACATCCTTCCTGGCCTTGATCAGGGTAGGGATGACTTCATCTGGAATGCCTTTTTCCTTCAGGATCCGGCGTTCAACCGCCATGCCGTCAAACGCAGCCGCGGTAAGTCTTGGAACAGACAAGGTCCCTGCTGGAGCAGGTCCTTCCTTAGAGGTAGAGGCCACGGGTCCTCCGTGAGCATCTCTTGCAGCTCCGGGTACCAAGTTCTTCTTGGCCAATCCGGAGCCACGAGTATCGTTCTTACTCCTCTCCTTCTTATGATTCTCAGTACTTTTGGTATGAGAGGAAGAGGAGGGAACACATATACCGACTGGAACACCCACGGAGTTACCAGAGCGTCCACCGCTATTGCCTGAGGGTCCCTTGACCTGGCGCAATATCTGTCCAGTTTCTTGTTGAGACGGGACGCCATCATGTCCACCTTTGGTTTTTCCCAACGGTTTACAATCACTTGGAAGACTTCTGGATGAAGTCCCCACTCCCCCGGGTGGAGGTCGTGTCTGCTGAGGAAGTCTGCTTCCCAGTTGTCCACTCCCGGAATGAACACTGCTGACAGTGCTATCACATGATTTTCCGCCCAGCGGAGAATCCTTGCAGCTTCTGCCATTGCCCTCCTGCTTCTTGTGCCGCCCTGTCTGTTTACGTGGGCGACAGCCGTGATGTTGTCCGACTGGATCAATACCGGTTGACCCTGAAGCAGAGGCCTTGCTTGACTTAGGGCATTGTAAATGGCCCTTAGCTCTAGGATATTTATGTGAAGAGACGTTTCCATGCTTGAACACAAGCCCTGGAAATTTCTTCCCTGTGTGACTGCTCCCCAGCCTCTCAGGCTGGCATCCGTGGTTACCAGCATCCAATCCTGAATGCCGAATCTGCGGCCCTCTAGAAGATGAGCCTTCTGTAACCACCACAGGAGAGATACCCTTGTCCTTGGAGATAGGGTTATCCGCTGATGCATCTGAAGATGCGATCCGGACCATTTGTCCAGCAGATCCCACTGAAAAGTTCTTGCATGGAATCTTCCGAATGGAATCGCTTCGTAAGAAGCCACCATTTTTCCCAGGACTCTCGTGCACTGATGCACTGACACTTGTCCTGGTTTTAGGAGGTTCCTGACTAGCTCGGATAACTCCCTGGCCTTCTCCTCCGGGAGAAACACCTTTTTCTGGACTGTGTCCAGAATCATCCCTAGGAACAGTAGACGTGTTGTTGGAATCAGCTGTGATTTTGGGATATTTAGAATCCACCCGTGCTGACGTAGCACTACCTGAGATAGTGCTACTCCGACCTCTAACTGTTCCCTGGACCTTGCCCTTATCAGGAGATCGTCCAAGTAAGGGATAATTAATACGCCTTTTCTTCGAAGAAGAATCATCATTTCGCCCATTACCTTGGTAAAGACCCGTGGTGCCGTGGACAATCCAAACGGCAGCGTCTGAAACTGATATGACAGTTTTGTATCACAAACCTGAGGTACCCTTGGTGAGAAGGGTAGATTGGGACATGGAGATAAGCATCCTTGATGTCTAGAGATACCATATAGTCCCCTTCTTCCAGGTTCGCTATCACTGCTCTGAGTGACTCCATCTTGAATTTGAACCTTTTTATGTAAGTGTTCAAAGATTTTAGATTTAAAATTGGTCTCACCGAGCCGTCCGGCTTCGGTACCACAAACAGCGTGGAATAATACCCCTTTCCCTGTTGTAGGAGGGGTACCTTGATTATCACCTGCTGGGAATACAGCTTGTGAATAGCTTCCAATACTATAAAAACAAAAAGGCTGGGACTGCGCAAATCAATCTGATGTGGATATTTATTTTTACATAAAATTACTTTCTACACATATACATATACATACTTGATACCGGCCAGCATCACATAAAAAACTACTACATAAAATATAATTAGTATAATACTAAAAAAAAAAAAAATATATATATTTCCACTCCAAATCAAGTGGCTAATATAATCTCCGTTCATACACTTTTAAATGAGCTTCTTTAGAAACCTCTCCGACAATATTAGCAATATCACTAAGATAAATACAATCAGAATTTAAAATGTCCAGTATTCTTTGATTAATTTCATACCACCATGTGGAATTCTTTTTCCCTTAAGGTGTTAATATTTCATCCAAGTATACGTAATTTTAATTCCTTGGTCCCAGACGAAACTTTTTCACCCGCACTTGATTAATCACTTAGGCTTGCTTTGTGTAAAATAAGGCTTCTGCTGTTTAACTGTGCAGATCATGCGTGATTAAAGACCTTTTATAATGCAATTTTGTAACATTCACTCTTTCAAGATGTGATACATTGCCTGTATAATGTCCTGAACGCCACCCCTCCCGGCTACTGATAGCCTTATCTGGAGCCTCCGGGTTCTTTCTACGGCGTATCCTCCCCCGACAGCAGTGGGGTTTCTTATGCCTGTGGCCGGCCGGCCCGCTGATAAATCAACTGTTGATTCCTGTATAGGGAATACTGACGACAGACGCGTTTCTCCGCCTTTGGTTACCTCGGCGGCTTCCTCAGTGTCGAATACTTTCACCATCATTTCTCTGGTTTAAATACCTGTCCGCACCAATTGCGCATGCGTATTACTACTGCGGATCAAGACTCGTTTCCATTTTGGCTTCCAACATATACCAGCCTTTCTTTTTTACATTTCAGGTCTCAATTATCGTTCATGTATATACTATATAAAATCTGTGATATTGCTTATATTATCTACTATACTTGGAGCATATATTCAATTCATAAAATGTACATAATGAATTAATAAACATATTCTAACAAATATTTTTATCTTAGTCTTATCATTGGTATTGCTCAATACTAATTTAGACTACACATTATCCCCCCTCTAAACCAACAACCCTTTCTTATCCAGGAACAGATAATACTATCTATATGTATTAAAGGATTTGCTTTTTCCAATGGACAGCAAAGAAAGAAAAATTCTTTTATATTTCACATTTTATAATCATCATATATGTCTCTTTCTCTATTAACATACAAAAAGAGAAAACCACGAAAACTATACCCAATTTAATGCAACACTATCATATCTATATTCCATTCAGTTCCACCGTATCATTAAGACCCGATGGTACTAATGTATCCAATCTATATATCCAGTAGGCCTCGCGTCTCCGAAGTCTGCTGAATCGATCCCCCCCCTCTATTGGTGGAATTGATTTGTTCTATTCCTATCATAGTTATATTTTTCCAATTAGCTTTTTGGCAATGAATTATATGATTCGATAATGGATGTCTTGCTCCTTTAATTATATTTCTCCGATGTTCCATATAACGGATGTGTAAAGTTCTCGTGGTTCGTCCCACATATTGTTTCCCACACTGACAGGAAATGAGATAAATAATATACGTTGACATGCAATTTATAAACTCTTTAATAGGAAAAATCTCACCAGAAATAAATGATTGAAAGGTAATACTTTTTCTTGGTAGATTATTACATGAATGGCACTCCGTTTTTCCACATTTATGATATCCTAACGGTCTTATAGGTAACCATATATTATTTACAACCCCTTTTTTTCTTTTTTCTTTCTGGAAATGACTTGGCACCAATTTTTTTCTTAAATTATCTGCTTTTCTAAAGATGGTATGACCTCTTGGATCTATATGCGTTTTCAACACTTCGTCTAAGAGTAACATATGTGTATTTTTCTTAATTACCTGACTTATCTTGTACGCACAGCTATTATATTTTGTTACAAAAGTTTCACTTCTTTTGTTACCATTATCCTTCACCTTTTTATCATTATATTTAGGTCTTAATAATGTTTCTCTTTCCATACATTCCACCTCATGATATGCTTTTTCCAAAATACCCTGTGGGTATCCTTGTTCTTGAAAGGACTCCAAGAGTGTCTTAGCCTGCACCTGAAACATAGAGTGGGAGCTACAGTTTCGACGTAGCCTGACCAGCTGACCCCTAGGAATATTGTCTTTCCAGCTGCGTTTATGTGAACTCTTATAATCCAAATATCGATTATTGTCAACTGGTTTGATGTATGTTTTTGTAGTTAAACAATCATCCTCTACTGACAGCTCTATATCCAAGAAACATATACTTGTGGTGCTATAATTTGTGGTAAATTTTAAACCATAATTATTATTATTTAAACCATTAGTGAATATCTCAAGTGCTTCAAAACTCCCACCCCAAATTATAAACAAATCATCTATATATCGGCCATAGTATACCAGATCCGCCCCGAGTCCACCTCCCCACACATGTTCCTCCTCGAAGGTACCCATATATAGGTTGGCGAAACTCGGAGCGAATCTGGCCCCCATGGCCGCACCCCGTGTCTGTAAATAATATTGTGCATCAAACATAAAATAATTATGTGATAAAATAAATTCAATAGCCTCCAATACAAAGATACGCAAAGGGTCCGAGATATTTCCTTGTCTTAAATAACTTTCCACTGCCCTAATACCTTTATCGTGCGGAATATTGGAGTAGAGTGACTCCACGTCACATGTTACCAGATAAAGACCTTTTTTCCACTTGATTTTATTTATGATGTTCAAAAAATGTTGTGTATCTTTTATATGTGACCTCAGACCCTCTACGTATCCCTGCAAATGGTGATCAACAAAAAAAGATAAATTATTCGTGAGTGATCCCACCCCCGAAATAATAGGTCGCCCCGGTGGATTAACAAGTGTCTTATGAATTTTAGGTAAATAATAAAATGTTGCTGTGACCGGATGTGTACAAAAAAGAAAATTAAACGTTTCCTTGGATATAGAGCCATCCTCCAGAGCCGTGTCCAATAACTCAATATATTGTTTCTGAAAAATAGTGGTAGGATTGCAATCCAACTTACGATAGAAATTCGTATCCTTCAATTGTCTGTAACATTCCATCATATATCCCTCTGTTTCTAGGATCACAACCCCACCACCTTTATCAGCTGGCTTTATTGTTATCCCACTATCATCCTGTAAAGACCTTATTGCTTTTCTTTCTCCCAAGCTAAGGTTATCTTGATATTTTATATCATGTGATTTCTCGCATATTTGTCTAAAACTCGCGAGAGTTGCCTTATAAAAGCTTTCTATGTATGGGCCTTTGCAAGCCAAGGGATAAAAATCTGATTTCTTTTTAAAGGGCTTAGCCCCAATATCGAAAATAGGTATCTCTACATCTACATCTTTTTCACTTGTATCCCCCTCTTGTTCCAGACTTATCAATATATCTCTTATCTCTTCATCTCCTTTATCTAAAATGATTGGTAATTCCTCACTTTTATTCTTTTTTATTTCTTTAAGTGCAAAGTATCTTTTTCTGCTAAGTGTGCGTACATAACGGTTAAGGTCTACAAACAATTGAAATAGATTGGGTTTAGCCACCGGCGCATAATTTAAACCTTTTTCCAATATGCTTATTTCCTCATTTGTCAGTACCCGTTTAGACAAATTATAGATACCTTTCCCTGATCCACCCTTTAGTACTTTCTGCGCGGTGTTTTCCACCTGTTTTCTTCTACCCCCCCTACATCCCCTGTATCTGAATTTCTTGTTCTTTTTTTCTGATATTGGGTTGTCTGCCAAGTGCTGTGTTCCTGATGCCTGTCTAAAAAAACTTTTTCAGATGGTGTGTGATCACATTCATCTTCTGTTTCTGAAGGTTTATTCCCTCTATTCATTTCTTCTCTGGGCGTTTCCAACAACTGGTATCTATTTTTATGAAAGAACTGGGGTTTCTTATTTGGCAGCTGTTTCCAATTATTTATCGCCCTCTCTTTATAGCCTCCTTCCTGATAATAATGGTTACCTTGCTTTCTATATGGTTGCCTACCTCTGCCCTTTTCAAATGGCGTTTGATTAAATTCCCTTCTCTCATATGTGTAACTTTTGTTGTAACTACGAGATGCCCCGTTTTTGTAGTCATTTACATCCCGCCCCATCTTATGTTCTTTTCTGTCTATCAATGATTGCTCAAAATCTAACAATTTCTTGTTTACCTTTATATCCCTTTCTTTAAATTCACTCATCTTCTCATATTCCTTCAATGCAATATGTATTTTATCAATTTCTATTTGTAACTCTTTTACTCGCTGTTACTGCTACGTCGAAACTGTAGCTCCCACTCTATGTTTCAGGTGCAGGCTAAGACACTCTTGGAGTCCTTTCAAGAACAAGGATACCCACAGGGTATTTTGGAAAAAGCATATCATGAGGTGGAATGTATGGAAAGAGAAACATTATTAAGACCTAAATATAATGATAAAAAGGTGAAGGATAATGGTAACAAAAGAAGTGAAACTTTTGTAACAAAAGTACAAGATAAGTCAGGTAATTAAGAAAAATACACATATGTTACTCTTAGACGAAGTGTTGAAAACGCATATAGATCCAAGAGGTCATACCATCTTTAGAAAAGCAGATAATTTAAGAAAAAAATTGGTGCCAAGTCATTTCCAGAAAGAAAAAAGAAAAAAAGGGGTTGTAAATAATATATGGTTACCTATAAGACCGTTAGGATATCATAAATGTGGAAAAACGGAGTGCCATTCATGTAATAATCTACCAAGAAAAAGTATTACCTTTCAATCATTTATTTCTGGTGAGATTTTTCCTATTAAAGAGTTTATAAATTGCATGTCAACGTATATTATTTATCTCATTTCCTGTCAGTGTGGGAAACAATATGTGGGACGAACCACGAGAACTTTACACATCCGTTATATGGAACATCGGAGAAATATAATTAAAGGAGCAAGACATCCATTATCGAATCATATAATTCATTGCCAAAAAGCTAATTGGAAAAATATAACTATGATAGGAATAGAACAAATCAATTCCACCAATAGAGGGGGGGGATCGATTCAGCAGACTTCGGAGACGCGAGGCCTACTGGATATATAGATTGGATACATTAGTACCATCGGGTCTTAATGATACGGTGGAACTGAATGGAATATAGATATGATAGTGTTGCATTAAATTGGGTATAGTTTTCGTGGTTTTCTCTTTTTGTATGTTAATAGAGAAAGAGACATATATGATGATTATAAAATGTGAAATATAAAAGAATTTTTCTTTCTTTGCTGTCCATTGGAAAAAGCAAATCCTTTAATACATATAGATAGTATTATCTGTTCCTGGATAAGAAAGGGTTGTTGGTTTAGAGGGGGGATAATGTGTAGTCTAAATTAGTATTGAGCAATACCAATGATAAGACTAAGATAAAAATATTTGTTAGAATATGTTTATTAATTCATTATGTACATTTTATGAATTGAATATATGCTCCAAGTATAGTAGATAATATAAGCAATATCACAGATTTTATATAGTATATACATGAACGATAATTGAGACCTGAAATGTAAAAAAGAAAGGCTGGTATATGTTGGAAGCCAAAATGGAAACGAGTCTTGATCCGCAGTAGTAATACGCATGCGCAATTGGTGCGGACAGGTATTTAAACCAGAGAAATGATGGTGAAAGTATTCGACACTGAGGAAGCCGCCGAGGTAACCAAAGGCGGAGAAACGCGTCTGTCGTCAGTATTCCCTATACAGGAATCAACAGTTGATTTATCAGCGGGCCGGCCGGCCACAGGCATAAGAAACCCCACTGCTGTCGGGGGAGGATACGCCGTAGAAAGAACCCGGAGGCTCCAGATAAGGCTATCAGTAGCCGGGAGGGGTGGCGTTCAGGACATTATACAGGCAATGTATCACATCTTGAAAGAGTGAATGTTACAAAATTGCATTATAAAAGGTCTTTAATCACGCATGATCTGCACAGTTAAACAGCAGAAGCCTTATTTTACACAAAGCAAGCCTAAGTGATTAATCAAGTGCGGGTGAAAAAGTTTCGTCTGGGACCAAGGAATTAAAATTACGTATACTTGGATGAAATATTAACACCTTAAGGGAAAAAGAATTCCACATGGTGGTATGAAATTAATCAAAGAATACTGGACATTTTAAATTCTGATTGTATTTATCTTAGTGATATTGCTAATATTGTCGGAGAGGTTTCTAAAGAAGCTCATTTAAAAGTGTATGAACGGAGATTATATTAGCCACTTGATTTGGAGTGGAAATATATAATTTTTTTTTTTTTTAGTATTATACTAATTATATTTTATGTAGTAGTTTTTTATGTGATGCTGGCCGGTATCAAGTATGTATATGTATATGTGTAGAAAGTAATTTTATGTAAAAATAAATATCCACATCAGATTGATTTGCGCAGTCCCAGCCTTTTTGTTTTTATAGTCTTTTGCATTAAGGGTTAAAACCAAAAACCCTTTTGGGATCGCTGCATCCATCTGTAATCAATCACAGCGCCAGGTATTGTGTTTTTGTAAAGCTTCCAATACTGCCTCCCTGTCGGAGGGAGACGTTGGTAGAGCAGACTTCAGGAACCGGCGAGGGGGAGACGTCTCGAATTCCAATTTGTACCCCTGTGATACTACCTGCAGGATCCAGGGGTCCACTTTCGAGTGAGCCCACTGCGCGCTGAAATTCTTGAGACGGCCCCCCACCGTGCCCGAGTCTGCTTGCAGAGCCCCAGCGTCATGCTGAGGACTTGGCAGAAGCGGGGGAGGGCTTCTGCTCCTGGGAAGAGGCTGCATGGTGCAGTCTTTTTCCCCTTCCTCTGCCCCGGGGCAGGAACGAGCGGCCTTTTTCCCTCTTGCCCTTATAGGGACGAAAGGACTGGGTTTGAAAAGTCGGTGTCTTTTTCTGCTGAGAGGTGACCTGGGGTAAAAAGGTGGATTTTCCAGCCGTTGCTGTGGCCACCAGGTCCGATAGACCGACCCCAAATAACTCCTCCCCTTTATACGGCAATACTTCCATATGTCGTTTGGAATCCGCATCACCTGACCACTGTCGCGTCCATAACGTTCTTCTGGCAGAAATGGACATCGCACTTACTCTAGATGCCAGGGTGCAAATATCCCTCTGTGCATCTCGCATATATAGTAATGCATCCTTTAAATGCTCTATAGTTAATAATATACTGTCCCTATCCAGGGTATCAATATTTTCAGTCAGGGAATCCGACCAAGCCACTCCAGCGCTGCACATCCAGGCTGAGGCGATCGCTGGTCGCAGTATAACACCGGTATGTGTGTATATACCTTTTAAGATATTTTCCAGCCTTCTATCAGCTGGTTCCTTGAGAGCGGCCGTATCAGGAGACGGTAACGCCACTTGTTTTGATAAGCGTGTGAGCGCCTTATCTACCCTAGGGGGTGTTTCCCAACGTGCCCTAACCTCTGGCGGGAAAGGGTATAGTGCCAATAATTTATTAGAAATCAGCAGCTTTATCACACACCTCATTTAATTCATCTGACTCAGGAAAAACCACTGGTAGTTTTTTCACACCCCACATAATACCCTTTTTTGTGGTACTTGTAGTGTCAGAAATGTTTAATGCCTCCTTCATTGCCGTGATCATGTAACGTGTGGCCCTACTGGACATTACGTTTGTCTCGTCACCGTCGACACTGGATTCAGTATCCGTGTCAGGGTCTGTGTCGACCATCTGAGGTAACGGGCGTTTTAGCGCCCCTGACGGTGTCTGAGACGCCTGAACAGGCACTAATTGATTTGTCGGCTGTCTCATGTCGTCAACAGTTTTTTGCAAAGTGCTGACATTGTCACGTAATTCTTTAATTACTACCATCCAGTCAGGTGTCGACTCCCTAGGGGGTGACATCACTAACACAGGCAATTGCTCTGCTTCCACATCATTTTCCTCCTCATACATGTCGACACAATCGTACCGACACCCAGCACACACACAGGGAATGCTCTGATAGAGGACAGGACCCCACTAGCCCTTTGGGGAGACAGAGGGAGAGTTTGCCAGCACACACCAGAGCGCTATATATATACAGGGATAACCTTATATAAGTGTTACTCCCTGTTATAGCTGCTGTATTTATATATTAGCTGCCAATAGTGCCCCCCTCTCTGTTTTACCCTGTTTCTGTAGTGCAGGACTGCAGGGGAGAGTCAGGGAGCCGTCCTTCCAGCGGAGCTGTGAAAGAAAATGGCGCTTGTGTGCTGAGGAGAAAGGCTCCGCCCCCTTCACGGCGGCCTTTTCTCCCGCTTTTTTCAGGAAACTGGCAGGGGATAAATGCATCCATATAGCCCAGGAGCTATATGTGATGCATTTTTTTTAGCCATATAAGGTTTTTATATCGTTTTTATTGCGTCTCAGGGCGCTCCCCCCCAGCGCCCTGCACCCTCAGTGACCGGAGTGTGAAGTGTGCTGAGAGCAATGGCGCACAGCTGCAGTGCTGTGCGCTACCTTATTTGAAGACAGGAACGTCTTCTGCCGCCGCTTTCTCCGGACCTCTTCGCTCTTCTGGCTCTGTAAGGGGGCCGGCGGCGCGGCTCCGGGACCCATCCAGGCTGAACCTGTGATCGTCCCTCTGGAGCTAATGTCCAGTAGCCAAGAAGCCCAATCCACTCTGCAGTCAGGTGAATTCGCTTCTTCTCCCCTTAGTCCCACGATGCAGTGAGCCTGTTGCCAGCAGGACTCACTGAAAATAAAAAACCTATTTAAACTTTTACTTCTAAGCAGCTCAGGAGAGCCACCTAGCTTGCACCCTTCTCGTTCGGGCACAAAAATCTAACTGAGGCTTGGAGGAGGGTCATAGGGGGAGGAGCCAGTGCACACCAGCTAGTCTAAAGCTTTTACTTTTTGTGCCCAGTCTCCTGCGGAGCCGCTATTCCCCATGGTCCTTACGGAGTTCCCAGCATCCACTAGGACGTCAGAGAAAATAATAATAGTAATAATAATAATAATAATTCTTGAGACACTATCGCATACCTCCCAACATGACCCTCTCCAGGAGGGACAAAATGCTCTGCTCCTGGACTTTTCTCTTAATGTATGATTGCTAGCACCTGTTTTGAACAGGTAAATGGATAAGAAAGGTGTTTCAGCACAGGTGATGGCAATCATACATTAAGAGGGGAGTCCAGGAGCAGAGCATTCTGTCCCTCCTGGAGAGGGTCATGTTGGGAGGTATGCTATCGTGACCAGGAGATGCTGAGCTAACCTGGCTTAACCGATCCAGTTATTGTTTGTATTTTCGGTCTTTTTGCTACACAATGCGAGATGCCGTACCAGAGCTTCCCTTCCCGTACGGAAGGGACTAGTTCCCCTTCCGTAGATGTAAGCCGGTGACGTCACAGGCCATGTGACCAGACCATGTGACCAGACTATGTGACTCTCACACTGCAGCGTTTCTTGGCGCACACTTCAAAAGGAGTTAGCTGTTATGACAGGTAACAAATTCTCTTCTATAGAGCTGTGGAACAGAGCAAATTAGGCACATGGAGGGAGCAGGCTGCAGCGAGTGGACGAGGAGGAGCCCTTGGAGAGCAGGCTGCAGCGGGAAGGGGTACGGAGCACTAGGGGAGCAGGCTGCAGGGGGGGGCGGGGCACGGAGCACTTGGGGAACAGGGGAGGGGGAAACGGAGCACTAGGGGACCAGGCTGCAGGGGGGGCACGGAGTACTAGGGGACCAGGCTGCAGGGGGGGCATGGAGCACTAGGGGACCAGGCTGCAGGGGGGGGGCACGGAGCACTTGGGGAGCAGGGGAGGGGGAAACGGAGCACTAGGGGACCAGGCTGCAGGGGGGACACGCAGTGCCAGATTAAGGTCCACACGGGCCTGGAGCTGAAATTTATAAAGGGCCTAATTTAGTTTTGCAACATAATGTTCCGCCCTATCAGTTTAATAAATAGAACGTGCGTCACACTAAAGCTATACTTCCCCGCCCACAAACATGTTATCTGCACGCTTACTGAGCTACTGAGGCAAAAATAATCAACACAAGTATTAGTTACCAGATGGGCAAGTGCACCCTGAGCGCATTTGATGCCAGTGTGAATCCACCTGATGACAGTGTGATGACCAAGACAACTGATTAACACAGGCCTGTGGACAGGGCTGGTGCAAGGTTTCTCAACACCCTAGGCAAAACTTCAGCCTGATGCCCCCTCCTACACACCAGTAGCCACTATACAGCCACTCAGGTGAAAGTGTGGATGCAGCATCTTAGAAGTTCAACAGCAGCCGTATGCATTAAGTTTAACAAGGACGCATCTTTCAGAGTTATCCTGTAATTTATGATAAACACCCCCCCCCCCCCCCCCCCCCCCCCCCCCCACGGATCCTGGCGCCCTAGTCAGCTGCCTACAGCTGCCTAATGGTAGAGCCGTCCCGTCCCATGGAGGAGGATGTACTGAGGCTGATGGAGAGTAAAAATAAGGGATGAAGGGGAAGAAGACTGAGTGGCACGTGGAACATAGAGGAGGAAAGCAGCAAGACAGAGAAGGGGAAGAGAGAGGGTGTTACAGTATATAAAGACATTGTAGCAGGAGAAAAAGACAGTGTGGAATAAAAATAGACAAAATGGGAAAGAAAAAAAAGGTGAGTCTCAGAGAGATAAGGAGAAACAGACAGTGGGGAAAGGAAAGAGTCATGTGGAAGAGATAGCAGGGAAAGAGGCAGATGGAGTAAAAGCTGGGAGACAACTGTTAGGGGACAACCACATTTACAATATGATAATACAATATATATATATATATATATTAGCTAAATATAAAAATATTCATAAATGCAAGCTGGGGAATTAAATTAGCATTGTGTACACGTAGCTTCCAGGTTAAGTGCCCATAGCTATTCAATTGACTGTATCGCACCCAGTAACTATTGCCTTGGGCTTAGTCGTGATAAAATGCATCTCCTGGATTAAATGCAGAGTGCAATGGTGTTACCACAAGTGGTAAACCCGCAACCAACCCCAACCCACTAGTTATCATGGGCATACCACGTAGGCAATTGAATAGCTTTGGGCACATCCTCATGATGCTAATTGACTGTACCCCATTGCATTCTGTAACTAACTTAAACATATCAATATGCACTTCAGAAGCACCAAAAAAATACAATGAGCAAACTATTAAACACATAAAATGATCATGTTTACATGCATGGCACACACACATGGAGTTACAATTCAACAGCCAACGGCCTGCAGCCCCGCTATCAAACTTCCACCATCATCTCCCCGGACAGCTCTCGCTAATCCGTAGCAAACAGGTGATTCCCGGCTGCTGCTCCCGGTACCCCCTTCCCTGTATCTTTGCACTCTAACAAAGCTGAAGCTGTGACCTTCACAACCCTGGCGTCTTCTATCCAGGATCAAGGGGATTGGTGTCTCCATCCCTCAGACTGGGTACCAGAGGCCCAGCTCCCGAGTCCTATGTCTCCTGCTCAGCTTCTTCCACCCCTCAGTGGGCCAGAGACTGCTTGCCACCTACCCTAGTCACATGGGCTCAGATTGGGAGGTCCATGCACATACCCTGCACCACTAAACGTACTCCTGGCACATTCACATGCCCCCTGTATATACACATACCTTTAATTTTACACACATAACCCCTAATATACTTATATGCACCCCGCATGTACATGCACATTCCCCCCCCCATATGCATATATACAACACTCTGTATATACACATACCCACTAAAATACATATATAGACATAAGCCTCCCTACTAAAAATATATACACCCTCCCGTACTTACACCCAATATATAGTGCATATATACAAACTGCTATACATATACTCCCGGACAGCACTCCATAGACTGGCTATCACTGGATAAGTGATCAACAGCATCCAGCAGGAACACTGTAACTCACCCAGCCCGATCAGTAATTACTTCACCTGAGCCGGACTACCTCCGTGTAGCTGTGTTTAGGTGGTGTGGTAGCACCTGTGTTGGTTCACAAAGTCCGTAGGAGGCCATAAGACACTAGTAATGTAGCAGCGCACAGGAAGTGCAAGAGAAGTTTACCGCTGCGCTGCCACACAGTGTGCTGATGTTGATCCACAGAAGGAGGGGGGGCTCCAGTGGCTGAGCTGGCAGCGGGGGAGGAGTAATCCGCTGGCTGCGCTGTCAGAGGCGGGTGGACTGAAGGAGTGTGATCCGGCGGCTGTGCTGGCAGCAGGGGAAGGACTGAGTGAACCTCCGGTTACTGCGCGGGCAATTAGGAGAGGACTTGAGGAGTGATCTGAAGGCTGCACTGGCAGGGGGGCTCCAGTGGCTGCGCTGTCAGAGGGGGGAGAACTGAAGGAGTGATCCGACGGCTATGCAGGCAGCGAGGGGGAGTAGTGATCTACTGGCTGCGCTGGCAGGGGAAGTGGGGCTCCGGTGGCTGCGCTGGCAGGATGCTGACTGTAGCTAGTAAAAAAACATTCCTCAGAATGCTGTGGGCCTATTTTGATGAAGGGCCTGGAGCTGCAGCTCCATCAGGCCCATTGTTAATCCGGCCCTGGAGACACGGAGCACTAGGGGATCAGGCTGCAGGGGGGGCACGGAGCACTAGAGGAACAGGCTGCAGGGGGGGCACGGAGCACTAGGGGACCAGCATGCAGGGGGGCACGAAGCACCCTATCCTGCAGGGGGGGCACAGAGCACTTGGGGAGCGGGGGGGGGGGGGGGCACCTAGCACTAGGGGACCAGGCTGCAGGGGGTCACGAAGCACTTGGGGAGCAGGGGAGGGGGTCACGGAGCACTTGGGGAGCAGGGGAGGGGGGCACGGAGCACTAGGGGACCAGGCTGCAGGGGGTCACGAAGCACTTGGGAAGCAGGGGAGGGGTTCACGGAGCACTTGGGGAGCAGGGGAGGGGGGCACGAAGCATTAGGGGACCAGGCAGCAGGGGGGCACGGAGCACCTGGGGAGCAGGGAAGGGGGCACTGACTCTTGGGGAGCAGGCTGCAGGGGGGGCACGGAGCTCTTGGGGAGCAGGCTGCAGGGGGGCACGGAGCTCTTGGGGAGCAGACTGCAGGGGGGGGGCACGGAGCTCTTGGGGAGCAGGCTGCAGGGGGGGCACGGAGCCCTTGGGGAGCAGGCTGCGGGGGGGACACGGAGCACTTGGGGAGCAGGCTGCAGGGGGGCACGGAGCACTTGGGGAGCAGGCTGCAGGGGGCATGGAGCAGCGGTGAGGGGCACGGAGCACTTGTGGAGCAGGGGAGGGGGGCATGGAGCACTTGGGGAGGGGGGCACGGAGCACTAGGGGACTAGGCTGCAGAGGGGCACGGAGCACCTGGGGAGCAGTGGAGGGGGGCACGGAGCTCTTGGGGAGCAGGGGGGGCACGGAGCACTAGGGAAGCAAGCTGCAGGGGGGGCACGGAGCAATAGGGGAGCAGGCTGCAGGTGGGGCACGGAGCTCTTGGGGAGCAGGCTGCAGGGTGGCACGGAGCACTTGGGGAGCAGGCTGCAGGGGTGCACGGAGCACTTGGGGAGCAGGATGCTGGGGGCACGGAGCACTTGGGGAGCAGGCTGCAGGGGGGCATGGAGCCCTTGGGGAGCAGTCTGCGGGGGGGACACGGAGCACTTGGGGAGCAGGCTGCAGGGTGGCACGGAGTACTTGGGGAGCAGGGGAGGGGGGCACGGAGCAGTGGGGGGGGGGCACAGAGCACTTGGGGAGCAGGCTGCGGGGGGCACGGAGCACTTGGGGAGCAGGCTGCTGGGGGGGCACGGAGCTCTTGGGGAGTAGGCTGCGGGGGGGTCACGGAGCACTTGGGGAGCAGCGGTGGGGGGCACGGAGCACTTGTAGAGATGGGGGGGGCACGGAGCACTAGGGAAGAGGGCTGCAGGGGGGGCATGGAGCACTAGGGGAGCAGGCTGCAGGTGGGGCACGGAACTCTTGGGGAGCAGGGTGGCACGGAGCACTTGGGGAGCAGGCTGCAGGGGAGCACGGAGCACTTGGGGAGCAGGCTGCTGGGGGCACGGAGCACTTGGGGAGCAGGCTGCAGGGGGCACGGAGCCCTTGGGGAGCAGGCTGCGGGGGGGACACGGAGCACTTGGGGAGCAGGCTGCAGGGTGGCACGGAGCACTTGGGGAGCAGGCTGCAGGGGGCACGGAGAAGCGGTGGGGGGCACGGATCACTTGGGGAGCAGGCTGCGGGGGGCACGGAGCACTTGGGGTGCAGGCAGCTGGGGGGGCACGGAGCTCTTGGGGAGTAGGCTGCGGGGGGGTCACGGAGCACTTGGGGAGCAGGCTGCGGGAGGGACACGGAGCACTTGGGGAGCAGGCTGCAGGGGGGCACGGAGCACTTGGGGAGCAGGCTGCTGGGGGGGCACGGAGCTCTTGGGGAGTAGGCTGTGGGGGGGTCACGGAGCACTTGGGGAGCAGGCTGCGGGGGGGACACGGAGCACTTGGGGAGCAGGCTGCTGGAGGGACACGGAGCACTTGGGGAGCAGGCTGCAGGGGGGCACGGAGCACTTGGGGAGCAAGCTGCGGGGGGGGACACGGAGCACTTGGGGAGCAGGCTGCAGGGGGGCACGGAGCACTTGGGGAGCAGGCTGTGGGGGGGCAAGGAGCACTTGGGGAGCAGGCTGCAGTGGGGCATGGAGCACTTGGGGAGCAGGCTGAAGGGGGTCACGGAGAACTTGGGGAGCAGGGGAGGGGGCATGGAGCACTAGGGGACCAGGCTGCAGGGGGGCACGGAGCACTAGGGGACCAGGCTGCAGGGGGTCACGAAGCACTTGGGAAGCAGGGGAGGGGGTCACAGAGCACTTGGGGAGCAGGGGAGGGGGGCACGGAGCACTAGGGGACCAGGCTGCTGGGGGGCACGGAGCACTAGGGGACCAGGCTGAAGGGGGGCACGGAGCTCTAGGGGACCAGGCTGCAGGGGGGCACGGAGCACTTGTGGAGCAAGGGGAGGGGGGCACGGAGCTCTTGGGGAGCAGGGGGGGCACGGAGCACTAGGGGAGCAGGCTGCAGGTGGGGCACGGAACTCTTGGGGAGCAGGCTGCAGGGTGGCACGGAGCACTTGGGGAGCAGGCTGCGGGGGGCACGGAGCACTTGGGGAGCAGGCTGCAGGTGGGGCACGGAACTCTTGGGGAGCAGGCTGCAGGGTGGCACGGAGCACTTGGGGAGCAGGCTGCGGGGGGCACGGAGCACTTGGGGAGCAGGCTGCGGGGGGCATGGAGCACTTGGGGAGCAGGCTGCGGGGGGACACGGTGCACTTGGGGAGCAGGCTGCAGGGGGGCACGGAGCACTTGGGGAGCAGGCTGCAGGGGCACGGAGCAGCGGTGGGGGGCACGGAGCACTTGGGGAGCAGGCTGCAGAGGGGGCAAGGAGCACTTGGGGAGCAGGCTGCAGGGGGGCACGGAGCACTTGGGGAGCAGGCTGAAGGGGGTCACAGAGAACTTGGGGAGCAGGGGAGGGGGGCATGGAGCACTAGGGGACCAGGCTGCAGGGGGGCACGGAGCACTTGGGAAGCAGGGGAGGGGGTCACAGAGCACTTGGGGAGCAGGGGAGGGGGGCACGGAGCACTAGGGGACCAGGCTGCAGGGGGGCAAGGAGCTCTAGGGGACCAGGCTGCAGGGGGGCACGGAGCACTTGTGGAGCAGGGGAGGGGGGCATGGAGCACTTGGGGAGGGGGGCACGGAGCACTAGAGGACTAGGCTGCAGAGGGGCACGGAGCACCTGGGAAGCAGGGGAGGGGGGCACGGAGCTCTTGAAGAGCAGGGGGGGCACGGAGCACTAGGGAAGCAGGCTGCAGGGGGGGGGCACGGAGCACTAGGGGAGCAGGCTGCACGTGGGGCACGGAACTCTTGGGGAGCAGGCTGCCGGGTGGCACGGAGCACTTGGGGAGCAGGCTGCAGGGGTGCACGGAGCACTTGGGGAGCAGGCTGCGGGGGGCACGGAGCACTAGGGGACCAGGCTGCAGGGGGGCACGGAGCCCTTGGGGAGCAGGGGAGGGGGGCACGGAGCACTAGGGGACCAGGCTGCAGGGGGGCACGGAGCTCTAGGGGACCAGGCTCCAGGGGGTCACGGAGCACTTGTGGAGCAGGGGAGGGGGGCATGGAGCACTTGGGGGGGGGGGGCACGGAGCACTAGGGGACTAGGCTGCAGAGGGGCACGGAGCACCTAAGAAACAGGGGAGGGGGGCACGGAGCTCTTGGGGAGCAGGGGGGGCACGGAGCACTAGGGAAGCAGGCTGCAGGGGGGGCACGGAGCACTAGGGGAGCAGGCTGCAGGTGGGCCACGGAACTCTTGGGGAGCAGGCTGCACAGTGGCACGGAGCACTTGGGGAGCAGGCTGCAGGGGTGCACGGAGCACTTGGGGAGCAGGCTGCGGGGGGCACGGAGCACGTGGGGAGCAGGCTGCAGGGGGCACGGAGCACTTGGGAGCAGGCTGCAGGGGGGCACGGAGCTCTTGGGGAGCAGGCTGCGGGGGGGACATGGAGCACTTGGGGAGCAGGCTGCAGGGGGGCACGGAGCACTTGGGGAGCAGGCTGCAGGGGGGCAGGGAGCACTTGGGGAGCAGGCTGCGGGGGGGGGGGGGGCAAGGAGCACTTGGGGAGCAGGCTGCAGGGGGGCACGGAGCACTTGGGGAGCAGGCTGCAGGGGGCACGGAGCAGTGGTGGGGGGCACGGAGCACTTGGGGAGCAGGCTGCGGGGGAGGGGCACAGAGCTCTTGGGGAGTAGGCTGCAGGGGGACACGGAGCACTTGGGGAGCAGGCTGCTGGGAGGACACGGAGCACTTGGGGAGCAGGCTGCGCGGGGGACACGGAGCACTTGGGGAGCAGGCTGCAGGGTGGCACGGAGCACTTGGGGAGCAGGCTGCGGGGGGCACGGAGCACTTGGGGAGCAGGCTGCAGGTGGGGCACGGAACTCTTGGGGAGCAGGCTGCAGGGTGGCACGGAGCACTTGGGGAGCAGGCTGCGGGGGGCACGGAGCACTTGGGGAGCAGGCTGCGGGGGGCATGGAGCACTTGGGGAGCAGGCTGCGGGGGGGACACGGTGCACTTGGGGATCAGGCTGCAGGGGGGCACGGAGCACTTGGGGAGCAGGCTGCAGGGGGCACGGAGCAGCGGTGGGGGGCACGGAGCACTTGGGGAGCAGGCTGCAGAGGGGGCAAGGAGCACTTGGGGAGCAGGCTGCAGGGGGGCACGGAGCACTTGGGGAGCAGGCTGAAGGGGGTCACAGAGAACTTGGGGAGCAGGGGAGGAGGGCATGGAGCACTAGGGGACCAGGCTGCAGGGGGCACGGAGCACTTGGGAAGCAGGGGAGGGGGTCACAGAGCACTTGGGGAGCAGGGGAGGGGGGCACGGAGCACTAGGGGACCAGGCTGCAGGGGGGCAAGGAGCTCTAGGGGACCAGGCTGCAGGGGGGCACGGAGCACTTGTGGAGCAGGGGAGGGGGGCATGGAGCACTTGGGGAGGGGGGCACGGAGCACTAGAGGACTAGGCTGCAGAGGGGCACGGAGCACCTGGGAAGCAGGGGAGGGGGGCACGGAGCTCTTGAAGAGCAGGGGGGGCACGGAGCACTAGGGAAGCAGGCTGCAGGGGGGGGCACGGAGCACTAGGGGAGCAGGCTGCACGTGGGGCACGGAACTCTTGGGGAGCAGGCTGCCGGGTGGCACGGAGCACTTGGGGAGCAGGCTGCAGGGGTGCACGGAGCACTTGGGGAGCAGGCTGCGGGGGGCACGGAGCACTAGGGGACCAGGCTGCAGGGGGGCACGGAGCCCTTGGGAAGCAGGGGAGGGGGTCACAGAGCACTTGGGGAGCAGGGGAGGGGGGCACGGAGCACTAGGGGACCAGGCTGCAGGGGGGCACGGAGCTCTAGGGGACCCAGGCTCCAGGGGGTCACGGAGCACTTGTGGAGCAGGGGAGGGGGGCATGGAGCACTTGGGGGGGGCACGGAGCACTAGAGGACTAGGCTGCAGAGGGGCACGGAGCACCTGGGAAGCAGGGGAGGGGGGCACGGAGCTCTTGAAGAGCAGGGGGTGCACAGAGCACTAGGGAAGCAGGCTGCCGGGGGGGGGACGGAGCACTAGGGGAGCAGGCTGCACGTGGGGCACGGAACTCTTGGGGAGCAGGCTGCCGGGTGGCACGGAGCACTTGGGGAGCAGGCTGCAGGGGTGCACGGAGCACTTGGGGAGCAGGCTGCGGGGGGCACGGAGCACTAGGGGACCAGGCTACAGGGGGGCACGGAGCCCTTGGGAAGCAGGGGAGGGGGTCACAGAGCACTTGGGGAGCAGGGGAGGGGGGCACGGAGCACTAGGGGACCAGGCTGCAGGGGGGCACGGAGCTCTAGGGGACCAGGCTCCAGGGGGTCACGGAGCACTTGTGGAGCAGGGGAGGGGGGCATGGAGCACTTGAGAGGGGGGGGGGGGGCACGGAGCACTAGGGGACTAGGCTGCAGAGGGGCACGGAGCACCTAAGAAACAGGGGAGGGGGGCACGGAGCTCTTGGGGAGCAGGGGGGGCACGGAGCACTAGGGAAGCAGGCTGCAGGGGGGGCACGGAGCACTAGGGGAGCAGGCTGCAGGTGGGCCACGGAACTCTTGGGGAGCAGGCTGCAGGGTGGCACGGAGCACTTGGGGAGCAGGCTGCAGGGGTGCACGGAGCACTTGGGGAGCAGGCTGCGGGGGGCACGGAGCACTTGGGGAGCAGGCTGCAGGGGGCACGGAGCACTTGGGAGCAGGCTGCAGGGGGGCACGGAGCTCTTGGGGAGCAGGCTGCGGGGGGGACATGGAGCACTTGGGGAGCAGGCTGCAGGGGGGCACGGAGCACTTGGGGAGCAGGCTGCAGGGGGGCACGGAGCACTTGGGGAGCAGGCTGCAGGGGGCACGGAGCAGCGGTGGGGGGCACGGAGCACTTGGGGAGCAGGCTGTAGAGGGGGCAAGGAGCACTTGGGGAGCAGGCTGCAGGGGGGCACGGAGCACTTGGGGAGCAGGCTGAAGGGGGTCACAGAGAACTTGGGGAGCAGGGGAGGGGGGCATGGAGCACTAGGGGACCAGGCTGCAGGGGGGCACGGAGCACTTGGGAAGCAGGGGAGGGGGTCACAGAGCACTTGGGGAGCAGGGGAGGGGGGCACGGAGCACTAGGGGACCAGGCTGCAGGGGGGCAAGGAGCTCTAGGGGACCAGGCTGCAGGGGGGCACGGAGCACTTGTGGAGCAGGGGAGGGGGGCATGGAGCACTTGGGGAGGGGGGCACGGAGCACTAGAGGACTAGGCTGCAGAGGGGCACGGAGCACCTGGGAAGCAGGGGAGGGGGGCACGGAGCTCTTGAAGAGCAGGGGGGGCACGGAGCACTAGGGAAGCAGGCTGCAGGGGGGGGGGCACGGAGCACTTGGGGAGCAGGCTGCACGTGGGGCACGGAACTCTTGGGGAGCAGGCTGCCGGGTGGCACGGAGCACTTGGGGAGCAGGCTGCAGGGGTGCACGGAGCACTTGGGGAGCAGGCTGCGGGGGGCACGGAGCACTAGGGGACCAGGCTGCAGGGGGGCACGGAGCCCTTGGGGAGCAGGGGAGGGGGGCACGGAGCACTAGGGGACCAGGCTGCAGGGGGGCACGGAGCTCTAGGGGACCAGGCTCCAGGGGGTCACGGAGCACTTGTGGAGCAGGGGAGGGGGGCATGGAGCACTTGGGGGGGGGGCACGGAGCACTAGGGGACTAGGCTGCAGAGGGGCACGGAGCACCTAAGAAACAGGGGAGGGGGGCACGGAGCTCTTGGGGAGCAGGGGGGGCACGGAGCACTAGGGAAGCAGGCTGCAGGGGGGGCACGGAGCACTAGGGGAGCAGGCTGCAGGTGGGCCACGGAACTCTTGGGGAGCAGGCTGCAGGGTGGCACGGAGCACTTGGGGAGCAGGCTGCAGGGGTGCACGGAGCACTTGGGGAGCAGGCTGCGGGGGGCACGGAGCACGTGGGGAGCAGGCTGCAGGGGGCACGGAGCACTTGGGAGCAGGCTGCAGGGGGGCACGGAGCTCTTGGGGAGCAGGCTGCGGGGGGGACATGGAGCACTTGGGGAGCAGGCTGCAGGGGGGCACGGAGCACTTGGGGAGCAGGCTGCAGGGGGGCAGGGAGCACTTGGGGAGCAGGCTGCGGGGGGGGGCAAGGAGCACTTGGAGAGCAGGCTGCAGGGGGGCACGGAGCACTTGGGGAGCAGGCTGCAGGGGGCACGGAGCAGTGGTGGGGGGCACGGAGCACTTGGGGAGCAGTCTGCGGGGGAGGGGCACAGAGCTCTTGGGGAGTAGGCTGCAGGGGGACACGGAGCACTTGGGGAGCAGGCTGCTGGGAGGACACGGAGCACTTGGGGAGCAGGCTGCGCGGGGGACACGGAGCACTTGGGGAGCAGGCTGCAGGGTGGCACGGAGCACTTGGGGAGCAGGCTGCGGGGGGCACGGAGCACTTGGGGAGCAGGCTGCAGGTGGGGCACGGAACTCTTGGGGAGCAGGCTGCAGGGTGGCGCGGAGCACTTGGGGAGCAGGCTGCGGGGGGCACGGAGCACTTGGGGAGCAGGCTGCGGGGGGCATGGAGCACTTGGGGAGCAGGCTGCGGGGGGGACACGGTGCACTTGGGGATCAGGCTGCAGGGGGGCACGGAGCACTTGGGGAGCAGGCTGCAGGGGGCACGGAGCAGCGGTGGGGGGCACGGAGCACTTGGGGAGCAGGCTGCAGAGGGGGCAAGGAGCACTTGGGGAGCAGGCTGCAGGGGGGCACGGAGCACTTGGGGAGCAGGCTGAAGGGGGTCACAGAGAACTTGGGGAGCAGGGGAGGGGGGCATGGAGCACTAGGGGACCAGGCTGCAGGGGGCACGGAGCACTTGGGGAGCAGGGGAGGGGGTCACAGAGCACTTGGGGAGCAGGGGAGGGGGGCACGGAGCACTAGGGGACCAGGCTGCAGGGGGGCAAGGAGCTCTAGGGGACTAGGCTGCAGGGGGGCACGGAGCACTTGTGGAGCAGGGGAGGGGGGCATGGAGCACTTGGGGAGGGGGGCACGGAGCACTAGAGGACTAGGCTGCAGAGGGGCACGGAGCACCTGGGAAGCAGGGGAGGGGGGCACGGAGCTCTTGAAGAGCAGGGGGGGCACGGAGCACTAGGGGAGCAGGCTGCACGTGGGGCACGGAACTCTTGGGGAGCAGGCTGCCGGGTGGCACGGAGCACTTGGGGAGCAGGCTGCAGGGGTGCACGGAGCACTTGGGGAGCAGGCTGCGGGGGGCACGGAGCACTAGGGGACCAGGCTGCAGGGGGGCACGGAGCCCTTGGGAAGCAGGGGAGGGGGTCACAGAGCACTTGGGGAGCAGGGGAGGGGGGCACGGAGCACTAGGGGACCAGGCTGCAGGGGGGCACGGAGCTCTAGGGGACCCAGGCTCCAGGGGGTCACGGAGCACTTGTGGAGCAGGGGAGGGGGGCATGGAGCACTTGGGGGGGGGGGGCACGGAGCACTAGAGGACTAGGCTGCAGAGGGGCACGAGCACCTGGGAAGCAGGGGAGGGGGGCACGGAGCTCTTGAAGAGCAGGGGGTGCACGGAGCACTAGGGAAGCAGGCTGCAGGGGGGGGCACGGAGCACTAGGGGAGCAGGCTGCACGTGGGGCACGGAACTCTTGGGGAGCAGGCTGCCGGGTGGCACGGAGCACTTGGGGAGCAGGCTGCAGGGGTGCACGGAGCACTTGGGGAGCAGGCTGCGGGGGGCACGGAGCACTAGGGGACCAGGCTACAGGGGGGCACGGAGCCCTTGGGAAGCATGGGAGGGGGTCACAGAGCACTTGGGGAGCAGGGGAGGGGGGCACGGAGCACTAGGGGACCAGGCTGCAGGGGGGCACGGAGCTCTAGGGGACCAGGCTCCAGGGGGTCACGGAGCACTTGTGGAGCAGGGGAGGGGGGCATGGAGCACTTGGGGGGGGGGGGGGGCACGGAGCACTAGGGGACTAGGCTGCAGAGGGGCACGGAGCACCTAAGAAACAGGGGAGGGGGGCACGGAGCTCTTGGGGAGCAGGGGGGGCACGGAGCACTAGGGAAGCAGGCTGCAGGGGGGGCACGGAGCACTAGGGGAGCAGGCTGCAGGTGGGCCACGGAACTCTTGGGGAGCAGGCTGCAGGGTGGCACGGAGCACTTGGGGAGCAGGCTGCAGGGGTGCACGGAGCACTTGGGGAGCAGGCTGCGGGGGGCACGGAGCACTTGGGGAGCAGGCTGCAGGGGGCACGGAGCACTTGGGAGCAGGCTGCAGGGGGGCACAGAGCTCTTGGGGAGCAGGCTGCGGGGGGGACATGGAGCACTTGGGGAGCAGGCTGCAGGGGGGCACGGAGCACTTGGGGAGCAGGCTGCAGGGGGGCACGGAGCACTTGGGGAGCAGGCTGCAGGGGGCACGGAGCAGCGGTGGGGGGCACGGAGCACTTGGGGAGCAGGCTGTAGAGGGGGCAAGGAGCACTTGGGGAGCAGGCTGCAGGGGGGCACGGAGCACTTGGGGAGCAGGCTGAAGGGGGTCACAGAGAACTTGGGGAGCAGGGGAGGGGGGCATGGAGCACTAGGGGACCAGGCTGCAGGGGGGCACGGAGCACTTGGGAAGCAGGGGAGGGGGTCACAGAGCACTTGGGGAGCAGGGGAGGGGGGCACGGAGCACTAGGGGACCAGGCTGCAGGGGGGCAAGGAGCTCTAGGGGACCAGGCTGCAGGGGGGCACGGAGCACTTGTGGAGCAGGGGAGGGGGGCATGGAGCACTTGGGGAGGGGGGCACGGAGCACTAGAGGACTAGGCTGCAGAGGGGCACGGAGCACCTGGGAAGCAGGGGAGGGGGGCACGGAGCTCTTGAAGAGCAGGGGGGGCACGGAGCACTAGGGAAGCAGGCTGCAGGGGGGGGCACGGAGCACTAGGGGAGCAGGCTGCACGTGGGGCACGGAACTCTTGGGGAGCAGGCTGCCGGGTGGCACGGAGCACTTGGGGAGCAGGCTGCAGGGGTGCACGGAGCACTTGGGGAGCAGGCTGCGGGGGGCACGGAGCACTAGGGGACCAGGCTGCAGGGGGGCACGGAGCCCTTGGGGAGCAGGGCACGGAGCACTAGGGGTCCAGGCTGCAGGGGGGCACGGAGCTCTAGGGGACCAGGCTCCAGGGGGTCACGGAGCACTTGTGGAGCAGGGGAGGGGGGCATGGAGCACTTGGGGGGGGGGGGGGCACGGAGCACTAGGGGACTAGGCTGCAGAGGGGCACGGAGCACCTAAGAAACAGGGGAGGGGGGCACGGAGCTCTTGGGGAGCAGGGGGGGCACGGAGCACTAGGGAAGCAGGCTGCAGGGGGGGCACGGAGCACTAGGGGAGCAGGCTGCAGGTGGGCCACGGAACTCTTGGGGAGCAGGCTGCAGGGTGGCACGGAGCACTTGGGGAGCAGGCTGCAGGGGTGCACGGAGCACTGGGGAGCAGGCTGCGGGGGGCACGGAGCACGTGGGGAGCAGGCTGCAGGGGGCACGGAGCACTTGGGAGCAGGCTGCAGGGGGGCACGGAGCTCTTGGGGAGCAGGCTGCGGGGGGGACATGGAGCACTTGGGGAGCAGGCTGCAGGGGGGCACGAAGCACTTGGGGAGCAGGCTGCAGGGGGGCAGGGAGCACTTGGGGAGCAGGCTGCGGGGGGGGCATGGAGCACTTGGGGAGCAGGCTGCAGGGGGGCACGGAGCACTTGGGGAGCAGGCTGCAGGGGGCACGGAGCAGTGGTGGGGGGCACGGAGCACTTGGGGAGCAGGCTGCGGGGGAGGGGCACAGAGCTCTTGGGGAGTAGGCTGCAGGGGGACACGGAGCACTTGGAGAGCAGGCTGCTGGGAGGACACGGAGCACTTGGGGAGCAGGCTGCGCGGGGGACACGGAGCACTTGGGGAGCAGGCTGCAGGGTGGCACGGTGCACTTGGGGAGCAGGCTGCGGGGGGCACGGAGCACTTGGGGAGCAGGCTGCAGGTGGGGCACGGAACTCTTGGGGAGCAGGCTGCAGGGTGGCACGGAGCACTTGGGGAGCAGGCTGCGAGGGGCACGGAGCACTTGGGGAGCAGGCTGCGGGGGGCATGGAGCACTTGGGGAGCAGGCTGCGGGGGGGACACGGTGCACTTGGGGATCAGGCTGCAGGGGGGCATGGAGCACTTGGGGAGCAGGCTGCAGGGGGCACGGAGCAGCGGTGGGGGGCACGGAGCACTTGGGGAGCAGGCTGCAGAGGGGGCAAGGAGCACTTGGGGAGCAGGCTGCAGGGGGGCACGGAGCACTTGGGGAGCAGGCTGAAGGGGGTCACAGAGAACTTGGGGAGCAGGGGAGGGGGGCATGGAGCACTAGGGGACCAGGCTGCAGGGGGCACGGAGCACTTGGGAAGCAGGGGAGGGGGTCACAGAGCACTTGGGGAGCAGGGGAGGGGGGCACGGAGCACTAGCGGACCAGGCTGCAGGGGGGCAAGGAGCTCTAGGGGACCAGGCTGCAGGGGGGCACGGAGCACTTGTGGAGCAGGGGAGGGGGGCATGGAGCACTTGGGGAGGGGGGCACGGAGCACTAGAGGACTAGGCTGCAGAGGGGCACGGAGCACCTGGGAAGCAGGGGAGGGGGGCACGGAGCTCTTGAAGAGCAGGGGGGGCATGGAGCACTAGGGAAGCAGGCTGCAGGGGGGGGGCACGGAGCACTAGGGGAGCAGGCTGCACGTGGGGCACGGAACTCTTGGGGAGCAGGCTGCCGGGTGGCACGGAGCACTTGGGGAGCAGGCTGCAGGGGTGCACGGAGCACTTGGGGAGCAGGCTGCGGGGGGCACGGAGCACTAGGGGACCAGGCTGCAGGGGGGCACGGAGCCCTTGGGAAGCAGGGGAGGGGGTCACAGAGCACTTGGGGAGCAGGGGAGGGGGGCACGGAGCACTAGGGGACCAGGCTGCAGGGGGGCACGGAGCTCTAGGGGACCCAGGCTCCAGGGGGTCACGGAGCACTTGTGGAGCAGGGGAGGGGGGCATGGAGCACTTGGGGGGGGGGGGCACGGAGCACTAGAGGACTAGGCTGCAGAGGGGCACGGAGCACCTGGGAAGCAGGGGAGGGGGGCACGGAGCTCTTGAAGAGCAGGGGGTGCACGGAGCACTAGGGAAGCAGGCTGCAGGGGGGGGCACGGAGCACTAGGGGAGCAGGCTGCACGTGGGGCACGGAACTCTTGGGGAGCAGGCTGCCGGGTGGCACGGAGCACTTGGGGAGCAGGCTGTAGGGGTGCACGGAGCACTTGGGGAGCAGGCTGCGGGGGGCACGGAGCACTAGGGGACCAGGCTACAGGGGGCACGGAGCCCTTGGGAAGCAGGGGAGGGGGTCACAGAGCACTTGGGGAGCAGGGGAGGGGGGCACGGAGCACTAGGGGACCAGGCTGCAGGGGGGCACGGAGCTCTAGGGGACCAGGCTCCAGGGGGTCACGGAGCACTTGTGGAGCATGGGAGGGGGGCATGGAGCACTTGGGGGGGGGGCACGGAGCACTAGGGGACATAGCTGCAGAGGGGCACGGAGCACCTAAGAAACAGGGGAGGGGGGCACGGAGCTCTTGGGGAGCAGGGGGGGCACGGAGCACTAGGGAAGCAGGCTGCAGGGGGGGCACGGAGCACTAGGGGAGCAGGCTGCAGGGGGGCCACGGAACTCTTGGGGAGCAGGCTGCAGGGTGGCACGGAGCACTTGGGGAGCAGGCTGCAGGGGTGCACGGAGCACTTGGGGAGCAGGCTGCAGGGGGCACGGAGCACTTGGGGAGCAGGCTGCAGGGGGCACGGAGCACTTGGGAGCAGGCTGCAGGGGGGCACGGAGCTCTTGGGGAGCAGGCTGCGGGGGGACAAGGAGCACTTGGGGAGCAGGCTGCAGGGGGGCACGGAGCAATTGGGGAGCAGGCTGCAGGGGGGCACGGAGCACTTGGGGAGCAGGCTGCAGGGGGCACGGAGCAGCGGTGGGGGGCACGGAGCACTTGGGGAGCAGGCTGTAGAGGGGGCAAGGAGCACTTGGGGAGCAGGCTGCAGGGGGGCACGGAGCACTTGGGGAGCAGGCTGAAGGGGGTCACAGAGAACTTGGGGAGCAGGGGAGGGGGGCATGGAGCACTAGGGGACCAGGCTGCAGGGGGGCACGGAGCACTTGGGAAGCAGGGGAGGGGGTCACAGAGCACTTGGGGAGCAGGGGAGGGGGGGCACGGAGCACTAGGGGACCAGGCTGCAGGGGGGCAAGGAGCTCTAGGGGACCAGGCTGCAGGGGGGCACGGAGCACTTGTGGAGCAGGGGAGGGGGGCATGGAGCACTTGGGGAGGGGGGCACTGAGCACTAGAGGACTAGGCTGCAGAGGGGCACGGAGCACCTGGGAAGCAGGGGAGGGGGGCACGGAGCTCTTGAAGAGCAGGGGGGGCACGGAGCACTAGGGAAGCAGGCTGCAGGGGGGGGCACGGAGCACTAGGGGAGCAGGCTGCACGTGGGGCACGGAACTCTTGGGGAGCAGGCTGCCGGGTGGCACGGAGCACTTGGGGAGCAGGCTGCAGGGGTGCACAGAGCATTTGGGGAGCAGGCTGCAGGGGTGCACGGAGCAGTAGGGGACCAGGCTGCAGGGGGGCACGGAGCCCTTGGGGAGCAGGGGAGGGGGGCACGGAGCACTAGGGGACCAGGCTGCAGGGGGGCACGGAGCTCTAGGGGACCAGGCTCCAGGGGGTCACGGAGCACTTGTGGAGCAGGGGAGGGGGGCATGGAGCACTTGGGGGGGGGGGGCACGGAGCACTAGGGGACTAGGCTGCAGAGGGGCACGGAGCACCTAAGAAACAGGGGAGGGGGGCACGGAGCTCTTGGGGAGCAGGGGGGGCACGGAGCACTAGGGAAGCAGGCTGCAGGGGGGGCACGGAGCACTAGGGGAGCAGGCTGCAGGTGGGCCACGGAACTCTTGGGGAGCAGGCTGCAGGGTGGCACGGAGCACTTGGGGAGCAGGCTGCAGGGGTGCACGGAGCACTTGGGGAGCAGGCTGCGGGGGGCACGGAGCACGTGGGGAGCAGGCTGCAGGGGGCACGGAGCACTTGGGAGCAGGCTGCAGGGGGGCACGGAGCTCTTGGGGAGCAGGCTGCGGGGGGGACATGGAGCACTTGGGGAGCAGGCTGCAGGGGGGCACGGAGCACTTGGGGAGCAGGCTGCAGGGGGGCAGGGAGCACTTGGGGAGCAGGCTGCGGGGGGGGCAAGGAGCACTTGGGGAGCAGGCTGCAGGGGGGCACGGAGCACTTGGGGAGCAGGCTGCAGGGGGCACGGAGCAGTGGTGGGGGGCACGGAGCACTTGGGGAGCAGGCTGCGGGGGAGGGGCACAGAGCTCTTGGGGAGTAGGCTGCAGGGGGACACGGAGCACTTGGGGAGCAGGCTGCTGGGAGGACACGGAGCACTTGGGGAGCAGGCTGCGCGGGGGACACGGAGCACTTGGGGAGCAGGCTGCAGGGTGGCACGGAGCACTTGGGGAGCAGGCTGCGGGGGGCACGGAGCACTTGGGGAGCAGGCTGCAGGTGGGGCACGGAACTCTTGGGGAGCAGGCTGCAGGGTGGCACGGAGCACTTGGGGAGCAGGCTGCGGGGGGCACGGAGCACTTGGGGAGCAGGCTGCGGGGGGCATGGAGCACTTGGGGAGCAGGCTGCGGGGGGGACACGGTGCACTTGGGGATCAGGCTGCAGGGGGGCACGGAGCACTTGGGGAGCAGGCTGCAGGGGGCACGGAGCAGCGGTGGGGGGCACGGAGCACTTGGGGAGCAGGCTGCAGAGGGGGCAAGGAGCACTTGGGGAGCAGGCTGCAGGGGGGCACGGAGCACTTGGGGAGCAGGCTGAAGGGGGTCACAGAGAACTTGGGGAGCAGGGGAGGGGGGCATGGAGCACTAGGGGACCAGGCTGCAGGGGGCACGGAGCACTTGGGAAGCAGGGGAGGGGGTCACAGAGCACTTGGGGAGCAGGGGAGGGGGGCACGGAGCACTAGGGGACCAGGCTGCAGGGGGGCAAGGAGCTCTAGGGGACCAGGCTGCAGGGGGGCACGGAGCACTTGTGGAGCAGGGGAGGGGGGCATGGAGCACTTGGGGAGGGGGGCACGGAGCACTAGAGGACTAGGCTGCAGAGGGGCACGGAGCACCTGGGAAGCAGGGGAGGGGGGCACGGAGCTCTTGAAGAGCAGGGGGGGCACGGAGCACTAGGGAAGCAGGCTGCAGGGGGGGGCACGGAGCACTAGGGGAGCAGGCTGCACGTGGGGCACGGAACTCTTGGGGAGCAGGCTGCCGGGTGGCACGGAGCACTTGGGGAGCAGGCTGCAGGGGTGCACGGAGCACTTGGGGAGCAGGCTGCGGGGGGCACGGAGCACTAGGGGACCAGGCTGCAGGGGGGCACGGAGCCCTTGGGAAGCAGGGGAGGGGGTCACAGAGCACTTGGGGAGCAGGGGAGGGGGGCACGGAGCACTAGGGGACCAGGCTGCAGGGGGGCACGGAGCTCTAGGGGACCCAGGCTCCAGGGGGTCACGGAGCACTTGTGGAGCAGGGGAGGGGGGCATGGAGCACTTGGGGGGGGGGGGGGCACGGAGCACTAGAGGACTAGGCTGCAGAGGGGCACGGAGCACCTGGGAAGCAGGGGAGGGGGGCACGGAGCTCTTGAAGAGCAGGGGGTGCACGGAGCACTAGGGAAGCAGGCTGCAGGGGGGGGCACGGAGCACTAGGGGAGCAGGCTGCACGTGGGGCACGGAACTCTTGGGGAGCAGGTTGCCGGGTGGCACAGAGCACTTGGGGAGCAGGCTGCAGGGGTGCACGGAGCACTTGGGGAGCAGGCTGCGGGGGGCACGGAGCACTAGGGGACCAGGCTACAGGGGGGCACGGAGCCCTTGGGAAGCAGGGGAGGGGGTCACAGAGCACTTGGGGAGCAGGGGAGGGGGGCACGGAGCACTAGGGGACCAGGCTGCAGGGGGGCACGGAGCTCTAGGGGACCAGGCTCCAGGGGGTCACGGAGCACTTGTGGAGCAGGGGAGGGGGGCATGGAGCACTTGGGGGGGGGGCACGGAGCACTAGGGGACTAGGCTGCAGAGGGGCACGGAGCACCTAAGAAACAGGGGAGGGGGGCACGGAGCTCTTGGGGAGCAGGGGGGGCACGGAGCACTAGGGAAGCAGGCTGCAGTGGGGGCACGGAGCACTAGGGGAGCAGGCTGCAGGTGGGCCACGAAACTCTTGGGGAGCAGGCTGCAGGGTGGCACGGAGCACTTGGGGAGCAGGCTGCAGGGGTGCACGGAGCACTTGGGGAGCAGGCTGCGGGGGGCACGGAGCACTTGGGGAGCAGGCTGCAGGGGGCACGGAGCACTTGGGAGCAGGCTGCAGGGGGGCACGGAGCTCTTGGGGAGCAGGCTGCGGGGGGGACATGGAGCACTTGGGGAGCAGGCTGCAGGGGGGCACGGAGCACTTGGGGAGCAGGCTGCAGGGGGGCACGGAGCACTTGGGGAGCAGGCTGCAGGGGGCACGGAGCAGCGGTGGGGGGCACGGAGCACTTGGGGAGCAGGCTGTAGAGGGGGCAAGGAGCACTTGGGGAGCAGGCTGCAGGGGGACACGGAGCACTTGGGGAGCAGGCTGAAGGGGGTCACAGAGAACTTGGGGAGCAGGGGAGGGGGGCATGGAGCACTAGGGGACCAGGCTGCAGGGGGGCACGGAGCACTTGGGAAGCAGGGGAGGGGGTCACAGAGCACTTGGGGAGCAGGGGAGGGGGGCACGGAGCACTAGGGGACCAGGCTGCAGGGGGGCAAGGAGCTCTAGGGGACCAGGCTGCAGGGGGGCACGGAGCACTTGTGGAGCAGGGGAGGGGGGCATGGAGCACTTGGGGAGGGGGGCACGGAGCACTAGAGGACTAGGCTGCAGAGGGGCACGGAGCACCTGGGAAGCAGGGGAGGGGGGCACAGAGCTCTTGAAGAGCAGGGGGGGCACGGAGCACTAGGGAAGCAGGCTGCAGGGGGGGGCACGGAGCACTAGGGGAGCAGGCTGCACGTGGGGCACGGAACTCTTGGGGAGCAGGCTGCCGGGTGGCACGGAGCACTTGGGGAGCAGGCTGCAGGGGTGCACGGAGCACTTGGGGAGCAGGCTGCGGGGGGCACGGAGCACTAGGGGACCAGGCTGCAGGGGGGCACGGAGCCCTTGGGAAGCAGGGGAGGGGGTCACAGAGCACTTGGGGAGCAAGGGAGGGGGGCACGGAGCACTAGGGGACCAGGCTGCAGGGGGGCACGGAGCTCTAGGGGACCAGGCTCCAGGGGGTCACGGAGCACTTGTGGAGCAGGGGAGGGGGGCATGGAGCACTTGGGGGGGGGGCACGGAGCACTAGGGGACTAGGCTGCAGAGGGGCACGGAGCACCTAAGAAACAGGGGAGGGGGGCAAGGAGCTCTTGGGGAGCAGGGGGGGCACGGAGCACTAGGGAAGCAGGCTGCAGGGGGGGCACGGAGCACTAGGGGAGCAGGCTGCAGGTGGGCCACGGAACTCTTGGGGAGCAGGCTGCAGGGTGGCACGGAGCACTTGGGGAGTAGGCTGCAGGGGTGCACGGAGCACTTGGGGAGCAGGCTGCGGGGGGCACGTAGCACTTGGGGAGCAGGCTGCAGGGGGCACGGAGCACTTGGGAGCAGGCTGCAGGGGGGCACGGAGCTCTTGGGGAGCAGGCTGCGGGGGGGACATGGAGCACTTGGGGAGCAGGCTGCAGGGGGGCACGGAGCACTTGGGGAGCAGGCTGCAGGGGGGCACGGAGCACTTGGGGAGCAGGCTGCGGGGGGGGGGGGGCAAGGAGCACTTGGGGAGCAGGCTGCAGGGGGGCACGGAGCACTTGGGGAGCAGGCTGCAGGGGGCACGGAGCACTTGGGGAGCAGGCTGCGGGGGAGGGGCACAGCTCTTGGGGAGTAGGCTGCAGGGGGACACGGAGCACTTGGGGAGCAGGCTGCTGGGAGGACACGGAGCACTTGGGGAGCAGGCTGCGCGGGGGACACGGAGCACTTGGGGAGCAGGCTGCAGGGGGCACGGAGCACTTGGGGAGCAGCTGAAGGGGGTCACGGAGCACTTGGGAAGCAGGGCAGGGGGTCACAGAGTACTTGGGGAGCAGGGGAGGGGGGCACGGAGCACTAGGGGACCAGGCTGCAGGGGGGCACGGAGCACTAGGGGACCAGGCTGCAGGGGGGCACTTAGCACTTGTGAAGCAGGGGAGGGGGGCATGGAGCACTTGGGGAGGGGGGCACGGAGCACTAGGGGAGCAGGGGAGGGGGGCATGGAGCACTAGGGGACCAGGCTGCAGGGGGGCACGGAGCACTTGGGAAGCAGGGCAGGGGGTCACAGAGTACTTGGGGAGCAGGGGAGGGGGGCACGGAGCACTAGGGGACCAGGCTGCAGGGGGGCACGGAGCACTAGGGGACCAGGTTGCAGGGGGGCACGGAGCTCTAGGGGACCAGGCTGCAGGGGGGCACGGAGCACTTGTGAAGAAGGGGAGGGGGGCATGGAGCACTTGGGGAGGGGGGCACGGAGCACTAGGGGAGCAGGCTGCGGGGGAGGGGCACAGAGCTCTTGGGGAGTAGGCTGCAGGGGGACACGGAGCACTTGGGGAGCAGGCTGCTGGGAGGACACGGAGCTCTTGGGGAGCAGGCTGCGGGGGGGACATGGAGCACTTGGGGAGCAGGCTGCAGGGGGGCACGGAGCACTTGGGGAGAAGGCTGCAGGGGGGCACGGAGCACTTGTGGAGCAGGGGAGGGGGGCATGGAGCACTTGGGGAGGGGGGCACGGAGCACTAGAGGACTAGGCTGCAGAGGGGCACGGAGCACCTGGGTAGCAGGGGAGGGGGACACGGAGCTCTTGAAGAGCAGGGGGGCACGGAGCACTAGGGGAGCAGGCTGCAGGTGGGGCACGGAGCCCTTGGGAAGCAGGGGAGGGGGTCACAGAGCACTTGGGGAGCAAGGGAGGGGGGCACGGAGCACTAGGGGACCAGGCTGCAGGGGGGCACGGAGCTCTAGGGGACCTGGCTCCAGGGGGTCACGGAGCACTTGTGGAGCAGGGGAGGGGGGCATGGAGCACTTGGGAGGGGGGGGCACGGAACACTAGGGGACTAGGCTGCAGAGGGGCACGGAGCACCTAAGAAACAGGGGAGGGGGGCACGGAGCTCTTGGGGAGCAGGGGGGGCACGGAGCACTAGGGAAGCAGGCTGCAGGGGGGGCACGGAGCACTAGGGGAGCAGGCTGCAGGTGGGCCACGGAACTCTTGGGGAGCAGGCTGCAGGGTGGCACGGAGCACTTGGGGAGTAGGCTGCAGGGGTGCACGGAGCACTTGGGGAGCAGGCTGCGGGGGGCACGGAGCACTTGGGGAGCAGGCTGCAGGGGGCACGGAGCACTTGGGGAGCAGGCTGCAGGGGGGCACGGAGCACTTGGGGAGCAGGCTGCAGGGGGGCACGGAGCACTTGGGGAGCAGGCTGCGGGGGGGGCACGGAGCACTTGGGGAGCAGGCTGCGGGGGGGCAAGGAGCACTTGGGGAGCAGGCTGCGGGGGGGGCAAGGAGCACTTGGGGAGCAGGCTGCAGGGGGGCACGGAGCACTTGGGGAGCAGGCTGCAGGGGGCACGGAGCAGTGGTGGGGGGCACGGAGCACTTGGGGAGCAGGCTGCGGGGGAGGGGCACAGCTCTTGGGGAGTAGGTTGCAGGGGGACACGGAGCACTTGGGGAGCAGGCTGCGCGGGGGACACGGAGCACTTGGGGAGCAGGCTGCAGGGGGCACGGAGCACTTGGGGAGCAGGCTGAAGGGGGTCACGGAGCACTTGGGAAGCAGGGCAGGGGGTCACAGAGTACTTGGTGAGCAGGGGAGGGGGGCACGGAGCACTAGGGGACCAGGCTGCAGGGGTCACAGAGCACTAGGGGACCAGGCTGCAGGGGGGCACGGAGCACTTGTGAAGCAGGGGAGGGGGGCATGGAGCACTTGGGGAGGGGGGCACGGAGCACTAGGGGAGCAGGGGAGGGGGGCATGGAGCACTAGGGGACCAGGCTGCAGGGGGGCACGGAGCACTTGGGAAGCAGGGCAGGGGGTCACAGAGTACTTGGGGAGCAGGGGAGGGGGGCACGGACACTAGGGGACCAGGCTGCAGGGGGGCACGGAGCACTAGGGGACCAGGTTGCAGGGGGGCACGGAGCTCTAGGGGACCAGGCTGCAGGGGGGCACGGAGCACTTGTGAAGAAGGGGAGGGGGGCATGGAGCACTTGGGGAGGGGGGCACGGAGCACTAGGGGAGCAGGCTGCGGGGGAGGGGCACAGAGCTCTTGGGGAGTAGGCTGCAGGGGGACACGGAGCACTTGGGAAACAGGCTGCTGGGAGGACACGGAGCTCTTGGGGAGCAGGCTGCGGGGGGGACATGGAGCACTTGGGGAGCAGGCTGCAGGGGGGCACGGAGCACTTGGGGAGCAGGCTGCAGGGGGGCACGGAGCACTTGTGGAGCAGGGGAGGGGGGCATGGAGCACTTGGGGAGGGGGGCACGGAGCACTAGAGGACTAGGCTGCAGAGGGGTACGGAGCACCTGGGAAGCAGGGGAGGGGGACACGGAGCTCTTGAAGAGCAGGGGGGCACGGAGCACTAGGGGAGCAGGCTGCAGGTGGGGCACGGAACTCTTGGGGAGCAGGCTGCAGGGTGGCATGGAGCACTTGGGGAGCAGGCTGCAGGGGTGCACGGAGCACTTGGGGAGCAGGCTGCGGGGGGCACGGAGCACTAGGGGACCAGGCTGCAGGGGGGCACGGAGCCCTTGGGAAGCAGGGGAGGGGGTCACAGAGCACTTGGGGAGCAGGGGAGGGGGGCACGGAGCACTAGGGGACCAGGCTGCAGGGGGGCACGGAGCTCTAGGGGACCAGGCTCCAGGGGGGCACGGAGCACTTGTCGAGCAGGGGAGGGGGGCATGGAGCACTTGGGGAGGGGGGCAGGGAGCACTAGGGGACTAGGCTGCAGAGGGGCACGGAGCACCTGGGAAACAGGGGAGGGGGGCACGGAGCTCTTGGGGAGCAGGGGGGGCACGGAGCACTAGGGAAGCAGGCTGCAGGGGGGGCACGGAGCACTAGGGGAGCAGGCTGCAGGTGGGCCACGGAACTCTTGGGGAGCAGGCTGCAGGGTGGCACGGAGCACTTGGGGAGCAGGCTGCAGGGGTGCACGGAGCACTTGGGGAGCAGGCTGCGGGGGGCACGGAGCACTTGGGGAGCAGGCTGCGGGGGGCACAGAGCACTTGGGAGCAGGCTGCAGGGGGGCACGGAGCTCTTGGGGAGCAGGCTGCGGGGTGGACATGGAGCACTTGGGGAGCAGGCTGCAGGGGGGCACGGAGCACTTGGGGAGCAGGATGCAGGGGGCACGGAGCACTTGGGGAGCAGGCTGCGGGGGGGGACAAGGAGCACTTGGGGAGCAGGCTGCAGGGGGGCACGGAGCACTTGGGCAGCAGGCTGCAGGGGGCACGTAGCAGCGGTGGGGGGCACGGAGCACTTGGGGAGCAGACTGCGGGGGAGGGGCACAGAGCTCTTGGGGAGTAGGCTGCAGGGGGGCACGGAGCACTTGGGGAGCAGGCTGCTGGGAGGACACGGAGCACTTGGGGAGCAGGCTGCGGGGGGGGGACAGAGCACTTGGGGAGCAGGCTGCAGGGGGCACGGAGCACTTGGGGAGCAGGCTGAAGGGGGTCACGGAGCACTTGGGAAGCAGGGCAGGGGGTCACAGAGTACTTGGGGAGCAGGGGAGGGGGGCACGGAGCACTGAGCACTAGGGGACCAGGCTGCAGGGGGGCACGGAGCACTGGGGGACCAGGTTGCAGGGGGGCACGGAGCTCTAGGGGACCAGGCTGCAGGGGGGCACGGAGCACTTGTGAAGCAGGGGAGGGGGGCATGGAGCACTTGGGGAGGGGGGCACGGAGCACTAGGGGAGCAGGGGAGGGGGACATGGAGCACTAGGGGACCAGGCTGCAGGGGGGCACGGAGCACTTGGGAAGCAGGGCAGGGGGTCACAGAGTACTTGGGGAGCAGGGGAGGGGGGCACGGAGCACTAGGGGACCAGGCTGCAGGGGGGCACGGAGCACTAGGGGACCAGGTTGCAGGGGGGCACGGAGCTCTAGGGGACCAGGCTGCAGGGGGGCACGGAGCACTTGTGAAGCAGGGGAGGGGGGCATGAAGCACTTGGGGAGGGGGGCACGGAGCACTAGGGGAGCAGGCTGCGGGGGAGGGTCACAGAGCTCTTGGGGAGTAGGCTGCAGGGGGACACGGAGCACTTGGGGAGCAGGCTGCTGGGAGGACACGGAGCTCTTGGGGAGCAGGCTGCGGGGGGGACATGGAGCACTTGGGGAGCAGGCTGCAGGAGGGCACGGAGCACTTGGGGAGCAGGCTGCAGGGGGGCACGGAGCACTTGGGGAGCAGGCTACGGGGGTGGGGGGGTCAAGGAGCACTTGGGGAGCAGGCTGCAGGGGGGCACGGAGCACTTGGGGAGCAGGCTGCAGGGGGCACGGAGCAGCGGTGGGGGGCACGGAGCACTTGGGGAGCAGGCTGCGGGGGAGGGGCACAGAGCTCTTGGGGAGTAGGCTGCAGGGGGACACGGAGCACTTGGGGAGCAGGCTGCTGGGAGGACACGGAGCACTTGGGGAGCAGGCTGCGGGGGGGGGACACGGAGCACTTGGGGAGCAGGCTGCAGGGGGCACGGAGCACTTGGGGAGCAGGCTGAATGGGGTCACGGAGCACTTGGGAAGCAGGGCAGGGGGTCACAGAGTACTTGGGGAGCAGGGGAGGGGGGCACGGAGCACTAGGGGACCAGGCTGCAGGGGGGCACGGAGCACTAGGGGACCAGGTTGCAGGGGGGCACGGAGCTCTAGGAGACCAGGCTGCAGGGGGGCACGGAGCACTTGTGAAGAAGGGGAGGGGGGGATGGAGCACTTGGGGAGGGGGGCACGGAGCACTAGGGGAGCAGGGGAGGGGGGCATGGAGCACTAGTGGACCAGGCTGCAGGGGGGCACGGAGCACTTGGGAAGCAGGGCAGGGGGTCACAGAGTACTTGGGGAGCAGGGGAGGGGGGCACGGAGCACTAGGGTACCAGGCTGCAGGGGGGCACGGAGCACTAGGGGACCAGGTTGCAGGGGGGCACGGAGCTCTAGGGGACCAGGCTGCAGGGGGGCACGGAGCACTTGTGAAGCAGGGGAGGGGGGCATGGAGCACTTGGGGAGGGGGGCACGGAGCACTAGGGGACTAGGCTGCAGAGGGGCACGGAGCACCTGGGGAGCAGGGGAGGGGGGCACGGAGCTCTTGGGGAGCAGGGGGCCACGGAGCACTAGGGAAGCAGGCTGCAGGGGGGCACTAGGGGAGCAGGCTGCAGGTGGGGCACGGAACTCTTGGGGAGCAGGCTGCAGGGTGGCACGGAGCACTTGGGGAGCCAGCTGCGGGGGGGCACGGAGCCCTTGGGGAGCAGGCTGCGGGGGGGACACTGAGCACTTGGGGAGCAGGCTGCAGGGGGGCACGGAGCCCTTGGGGAGTAGGCTGCAGGGGGGCACGGAGCTCTTGGGGAGTAGGCTGCGGGGGACACACGGAGCACTTGGGGAGCAGGCTGCATGGGGACACACGGAGCACTTGGGGAGCAGGCTGCTGGGGGACACACGGAGCACTTAGGGAGCAGGCTGCAGGGGGGCACGGAGCCCTTGGGGAGCAGGCTGCAGGGGGGCACGGAGCCCTTGGGGAGCAGGCTGCGGGGGGGCATGGAGCCCTTGGGGAGCAGGCTGCGGGGGGGCACGGAGCCCTTTGGGAGCAGGCTGCAGGGGGGAACGGAGCTCTTGGGGAGCATCCGCCTCCCGCGCGGAAGTGTCGCAGATGAGTGCGTAACGGGGTGCCTGCGGCCCTTCCAGGGGTTTGGGGAGGAGAGGAGGAAGCCTGGGTCGAGCGTGCCCTCGGCCTCTAGTGTCGCTACCCACCGGAGCACACCTCCGGCAAATCTGTAGGGACGGGCGAGGCAAGCGGAGGACCTGTGGCTCTGTCCGGGTCCGAAAAGCCCGGTTCCCTGGAGCTCCTACGGAAGGACCCATGGCAGAGGAGGCACGGAGCTCGGAGAGTGGCAGGGCCGCGGCCTTTTCCCGTTCTGAGGCTGCCCAGGCAGGGCTCCAGGAGCCCAGGTTACCAGCTCACCCCATCCGCCTGCCTTAGCTGCGGAGAGCGGATGCTGTCAGACTTCTGAACCGGGGAGAGGGTCGGGTAGGGAGATCCCTGCCGGGGAGCCCGGGAGTCCCGACCGGGCGCACAGTGCCCCCCCGGTGGTCGATGGAACCGCAGACGCAGCGCTGTCTCCGGGACTTCCAGCCTCCCCGTTTCCCGACTCGCCCTCAGAGGCCGAGATAGGGCCGCGCCGGGCGTCCGGCAGAGCCTGCCACCCGGCCCGTCTCCCTCTCCCCCAGCGGGATCGCCCCCCGGCGGACTGAATTAGGTACTGTGATTTGCGAAAGCCCTGCTGATGAGTGCGGACGGGCGCCTCCGTGAGCCCGTGGAAACATTGGAGGGCGCGCCGTCCCGTCTTGCTACACCCGAGAGAACCCCCCAGAAAGAATCACAGGCGGCGAACAGAGTCAAGCCGGAAAAGAGAAAACTGAGGGCGAGTAACGCGAGAGAAGGGCCCCTCTTCTCTTTTTTTTCGCAACCCAATCGATGTGGCGCCCCGACAGGGAGGGACGATCGCTTAGCCGTAACCCAGGGGTCTTGTCTGGCTCCAGGCGAACCCAACCCTCCCTCTGACCTATGCGTGGCCGGAACCCCTCCGCCGGCGAGTGCATCTGGACCCCAGGCGTCCGCCCAAATGCTCCGAGCTAGAGCCGGGCGTCCCCACAACCGACCCCATGTGGCATTGTCTGCTCCATCCATCAGCAACCGCAGGTGCCCGACGTCTGCTCTGCACCAGCGGGGGTCTTGGACCGGGTGCTCTGATTCGACGGGTGGGGGGAGAGGCCCTACCTCTCCCTCTCTCTCTCTCACCAGCGAGCTAAGTCCCGGCCGGGGACTTGGCCAGAGGCGCCCCATCCGCTCGGCGATCAGAGTACGGCGGAGCGCGGGAAGGGGAGTTTTTCCCTGGTCTGCCCGGGGGCCGACTTAGACCACAGTCCGTCCATGCCCAGCGAAGGACTCCCCCGTGGCCTGTGAGAGCCCGGGTTGTTCTTGTCTTCCATCCATCCGTTCATTATTTTCATTTTCTATCTATACGGACGTGAGTACGTATGTATGTACTGTATGTATGTATGTAGTAGATAAAGGCAGATTTTTTTTTATCATTTCAATTCTATTTTTGTCTTTACTGATCTCCCTTTCCATTTATTGAAGGACTCGTCTTTTTCGAAAACGCCTGCCGTGCCACCAGGCGGCCAGCGGGGGGCGCTGCTGTGGGGACCGAGGGATGAAACACTCCACGCCGCCTGCAATCTACAGGCTGGGTAGTTTCTCCCTGTTTTTTATTGATACAGATTCTCTCTGTTTCAGACGGCCAGCGGGGGGCGCCGCAGCGGGGATTGGGGGAAAAACACTCCGCGCGGCCTGCAACCAAGAGGCCGGGAAGTTTCTCCCTGTTTTATATTGATATAATCGTTTATATGGTAATATTTTTTTCCCTTTTTAAATGTATTCTCCCCCCCCCCCCCTCCCCCCCCCCCCCTCTACTTCAGGTGAGGAATCAGCAGCCTGGGTACTAGTCAGTTACTTATTTTTTTCCCTTTATTTCTTTTTTAAACTATCCTCAAGCGGCCGCTGGGGGGGCACCGCAGCGGCGGGACCGTGTGATGGCCGGATGCCGGTACTCTGAGGCCCAGGTACTTTTCATTTATCTGGGGTGTGCGGGTTCGTCTTTTTAAAAAAAAACATTTCTCTTACGTCCTAGAGGATGCTGGGGTTCCCTTTAGTACGATGGGGTCCACTAGAAGCCTCTGGCATTCTGAAAGTTTAATAGTGTGGGCTGACCCCTCCCACCAGGCCCAGTTTAGAAAATGTGCCCGGAGGAGCTGGTCACAGCTAGGGGAGCTCCTAGGAGTTTTTTTTAGATTTATTTCTCATACGTCCTAGAGGATGCTGGGGATGCTTCAAGAACCATGGGGTGTAGACGGGATCCGCAGGAGACATGTGCACTTTAAGACTTTAAAAGGGGTGTGAACTGGCTCCTCCCTCTATGCCCCTCCTCCAGACTTCAGTTAGATTCTGTGCCCAGTGAGACTGGATACACACTGAGAGGCTCTCCAGAGTTTCTCAGAAAAAGACTTATGTTAGGTTTATTATTTTCAGGGAGACCTGCTGGCAACAGGCTCCCTGCATCGTGGGACTGAGGGGAGAGAAGCAGACCTACTTCTGTGAGTTTCAAGGCTCTGCTTCTTAGGCTACTGGACACCATTAGTTCCAGAGGGTCTGATTGCTAGGTACGCCTAGATGCCCGTTCCCGGAGCCGCGCCGTCACTCCCCTTGCAGAGCCAGAAATCAGAAGCCGGGTGAGTAGAAGAAGACCAGAAGACTTCAGTGACGGCAGAAGACGGCTTTTGAGGTACCGCGCTGCGCGCCGTGCTCCCACATACAAAACGGCACTGCAGGGCGCAGGGGGGGGGGGGGGGGGCGCCCTGGGCAGCATAAAACCTCATTTGCTACTGGCACAAGTGTATACAGTGCCTGGGCACTAAATACAGACCCCCGCCAGTATAAATATATAAAATTAAGCGGGACTGAAGCGCGCCATTAAGGGGGCGTTGCTTAGCCCTCACTGCTCTGACCAGCGCCATTTTCTCTTCACAGCTGCAGAGACGCTGAGTCTGGCCTCCCACACTACTGTACAAGTAACAAGGTGCAAAACTGGGGGGGGGCAAGAGATTTGGTGCTATTTTATTAACTATAAAAGCGCTAACAGGTCTGGCCTGTAATTTACACGCTTCAGTACCGGGATAGGCACTGGGTTGTGAGCTGGCAGAACTCCCTCTGTGTTTCTCTAACGTGCTTTGCTGTGGGTATGTCCCCTATAGCCCCAGTGTGGTTGTGGGTGTCGGTACACGTGTGTCGGAGGAGGCTGGAGTGGGGACAGAAAAGACTGTGGGAGTGACGGTGTCGGCACCGCCGACGGCTGATTGGTTAAATATGTTGAGTGTTTTGAATGCAAATGTGGCTCGATTGACTAAGAGATTAAATAAATCAGAGTCTAGAAACCAGACATGGAGAAGATCCATGGAGGATGCATTGTCGCAAACTCAGACCCCTTCGGGGTCACAGAAACGTGCATTTACCCAGATAGCAGATACAGATACCGACACGGACTCTGATTGCAGTGTCGACTATAGTGATGCCAGATTAAATCCTAAACTTGCTAAGAGCATTCGGTACATGATTGTGGCGATAAAAGACGTATTACATATCACGGAGGACCCTGCTGTTCCTGATATAAGGGTCTGTATGTTTAAAGGAAAGAAACCTGAGATAACGTTTCCACCCTCTCATGAACTGAACGCTCTTTTTGAAAAGGCTTGTAAAAATCCTGACAAGACGGTGCAGGTTCCTAAAAGAATTCTGGTGGCATATCCGTTCCCCTCTGGGGACAGGGAAAAGTGGGAGTCAACCCCCACGGTGGACAAAGCTCTCTCGCGTCTGTCCAAAAAGGTAGCGCTTCCGTCTCCTGACACGGCAACCTTAAAGGATCCTGCGGATCGTAAGCAGGAAAATACACTAAAATCCATTTATGTCACTACAGGCACGCTACTCAGGCCTGCCGTTGCTTCGGCATGGGTGAGTAGCGCTATTGAAAAGTGGGCAGATAATTTGTCATCTGAAATAGATACCCTGGACAGGGATAGCGTGCTTTTGACTCTGGGTCATATCAGGGACGCTGCAGCATATTTAAAAGAAGCTGCGAGGGATATTGGCCTTTTGGGATCAAGGGCCAATGCCACGTTCTTGCACGGAACCTGCCAAATGGAATGGCCTTGTAGGCCGCCACCATTTTTCCCAGCACTCGAGTGCATTGATGAATCGACACTCTTGGCGGTTTCAGAAGCTCCCTGACCATGTTCTGGATTTTCTGAGTTTTTTCCAACGGAAGAAAAATCCTCTGCAGTTCTGTGTCCAGAATCATGCCCAAAAACGACAACCGAGTTGTCGGAATCAACTGCGACTTTGGCAAATTCAGGAGCCAGCCATGCTGTTGCAGCACCCGCAGTGAGAGCGCAACGTTTTTTAGTAACAGCACCTGTGATCTCGCCTTTATCAGGAGATCATCCAAGTATGGGATAATTGTGACCCCTTGCATGCGCAGGAGCACCATCAATTCCGCCATTACCTTTGTGAAAATCCTCGGGGCCGTGGAAAGACCAACGGCAACGTCTGAAATTGGTAGTGACAATCCTGAACAGCGAACCTCAGGTATGCCTGATGAGAGCAGTCTTGGCTAGGAGGGCATTGTGGATTCATCAATGGAATGCTGATGCCGACTCTAAGAAGACTATGGAGTCTCTGCCAATTAATGGTAGTGTCTTGTTTGGTGACGGCCTCACTGACCTGGTATCTACGGCTACCGCGGGTAAGTCATAATTTTTACCTTATGTTCCTGCACAACAAAAGCAAACGCCCCACTATCAGATGCAGTCCTTTCGGCCCAATAAATACAAAAAAGGACGAGGGTCCTCTTTCCTTGCTACGAGAGGAAGGGGAAAAAGGTCACAGGCTGTGGCAAGTTCCCAAGAGCAGAAGTCCTCTCCGACTTCTACCAAATCCACCGCATGACGCTGGGGCTCCTCTGCGGGAGTCCGCACCGGTGGGGGCACGTCTCAAACTCTTCAGTCAGGTCTGGGCTCACTCAGCCCTGGATCCTTGGATATTAGAAATAGTAACCCAAGGGTTTCAAGACGTGCCCCCTTACCGATTTTTCAAATCGTCCTTGCCAGCTTCTCTTCCAGAAAGGGAGGTAGTATGCGCTGCGATGCTAAAGCTGTGTCAAAATCAAGTCATTGTCACGGTACCCCCGTCACAACAGGGGTAAGGCTTTTATTCGAGCCTGTTTGTGGTCCCGAAGCCGGATGGCTCAGTCAGACCGATTCTGAACCTAAAATCCCTCAATTTCTATCTAAAAAATTCAAATTCAAGATGGAATCTCTCCGAGCAGTGATCTCCAGTCTGGAGGAGGGGGATTTTATCGTGTCGGTCGACATAAAGGATGCCTACTTACACGTCCCCATCTATTCTCCACATCAGGCTTACCTGAGGTTTGCTGTTCTGGATTGTCATTACCAATTTCAGACGTTGTCGTTTGGTCTGTCCACGGCTCCGAGAATTTTCACCAAGGTTATGGCGGAAATTATGGTTCTCCTGCGCAAGCAGGGTGTCACAATTATCCCGTACTTAGACGATCTCATCAGGCATACCTGAGGTTCGCTGTTCAGGATTGTCACTACCAATTTCAGACGTTGCCGTTGGTCTTTCCACGGCCCCGAGGATTTTCACAAAGGTAATGGCGGAAATGATGGTGCTCCTGCGCATGCAAGGGGTCACAATTATCCCATACTTGGATGATCTCCTGATAAAGGCGAGATCACAGGTGCTGTTACTAAAAAACGTTGCGCTCTCACTGCGGGTGCTGCAACAGCATGGCTGGCTCCTGAATTTGCCAAAGTCGCAGTTGATTCCGACAACTCGGTTGTCGTTTTTGGGCATGATTCTGGACACAGAACTGCAGAGGATTTTTCTTCCGTTGGAAAAAACTCAGAAAATCCAGAACATGGTCAGGGAGCTTCTGAAACCGCCAAGAGTGTCGATTCATCAATGCACTCGAGTGCTGGGAAAAATGGTGGCGGCCTACGAGGCCATTCCATTTGGCAGGTTCCGTGCAAGAACGTTTCAGTGGGACCTACTGGACAAGTGGTCAGGGTCCCATCTGCAGATGCACTGGAAAATAACTCTGTCCCCCAGGACCAGGGTTTCTCTCCTGTGGTGGCTCCAAAGTTCTCACCTTCTAGAGGGTCGCAGGTTCGGCATCCAAGACTGGATTCTGGTGACCACGGACGCAAGTCTCCGAGGTTGGGGAGCAGTCACACAGGGAAAAAATTTCCAGGGAAGATGGTCAAGCCAGGAAGCTTGTCTGCACATAACCATTCTGGAATTAAGGGCCATCTACAACGGCCTGCTACAAGCGGAACATCTTCTTCGCAACCTGCCCGTCCTGATTCAGTCGGACAACATAAACCGCCAAGGCGGAACAAAGAGCAGAGCGGCGATGGCGGAGGCCACCAAGATCCTTCGCTGGGCAGAAAAACATGCAAGCGCCCTGTCAGCGGTCTTCATTCCAGGCATGGACAGCTGGGAAGCAGACTTCCTCAGCAGAGACGATCTCCACCCAGGAGAGTGGGGTCTTCATCAAGAGGTCTTTGCAGAAGTGACAAGTCGTTGGGGAATTCCTCAAATAGACATGATGGCGTCTCGCCTCAACAAGAAGCTTCAGACATATTGTTCCAGGTCGAAGGACCCTCAAGCAGTAGCAGTGGATGCTCTGGTGACACCGTTGGTGTTTCAGTCGGTCTATGTGTTCCCTCCACTTCCACTCATCCCAAAGGTGATAAGGATCGTGAGAAGAACAGGGGTTCAGGCGATACTCGTTGTTCCAGATTGGCCTCGGAGGGCCTGGTATCCGGATCTTCAGGAATTACTCACAGGAGATCCTTGGCCTCTTCCTCTAAGAGAGGATCTGTTACAGCAAGGACCGTGCGTGTTCCAGGACTTACCGCGGTTGCGTTGACAGCATGGCGGTTGAACGCCAAATTCTAGCTAGAAAGGGTATTCCCGGGGAAATCATCCCCACCCTACTTAAGGCTAGAAAGGAGGTGACGGCGAAGCATTATCACCGTATCTGGAGAAAATATGTGTCTTGGTGTGAATCCAAGAAGGCTCCTACGGAAGAGTTTCACCTGGGGCAGTTTCTCCACTTTTTGCAAGCAGGTGTGGTTGCGGGCCTGAAGTTAGGCTCCATTAAAGTGCAGGTTTCGGCTTTATCAATTTTCTTTCAAAGGGAATTGGCCTCGCTTCCTGAAGTTCATACGTTCGTGAAAGGCGTACTACACATTAGTGATGAGCGGGTTCGGTTCCTCGGAATCCAAACCCCCCCGTACTTCACCCTTTTTTGCACGGGTCCGAGCAGACTCGGATTCTCCCGCCTTGCTCGGTTAACCCGAGCGCGCCCGAATGTCATCATCCCGCGGTCGGATTCTCGCGAGATTCATATTCTATATAAGGAGCCGCGCGTCGCCGCCATTTTTCACTCGTGCATTGGAGATGATCGTGAGAGGACGTGGCTTGCGTCCTCTCAGTTTCTATGTTGTGTGCTGCAAATATCTGTGCTCAGTGTGCTGCAAATATCTACGTTCTCTGCCTGAAAAAACGCTCCATATCTGTGCTCAGTGTGCTGCAAATATCTGTGCTCAGTGTGCTAATTGCTTTATTGTGGGGACTGGGGACCAGCAGCATTATATAGTAGGAGGACAGTGCAGAGTTTTGCTGACCAGTGACCACTAGTATACGTTCTCTGCCTGAAAAACGCTCCATATCTGTGCTGCATTGTAGTATATAGTAGGAGGACAGTGCATTTTGCTGACCACCAGTATATATATAGCAGTACGGTACAGTAGTCCACTGCTCTACCTCTGTGTCGTCAAGTATACTATCCCATCCATATCTGTGGTGCATTTAAGTTTTGCACAGTATATATATAGTAGGATGACAGTGCATAATTTTGCTGACCACCAGTATATAATATATAGCAGTACGGTACAGTAGGCCACTGCTCTACCTACCTCTGTGTCGTCAAGTATACTATCCCATCCATACCTGTGGTGCATTTAAGTTTTGCACAGTAACTATATATATATATATATATATATATATATATAGTAGGAGGACAGTGCATAATTTTGCTGACCACCAGTATATAATATATAGCAGTACGGTACAGTAGGCCACTGCTCTACCTACCTCTGTGTCGTCAAGTATACTATCCATCCATACCTGTGGTGCATTTCAGTTGTGCGCAGTATATATATAGTAGGAGGACAGTGCATAATTTTGCTGACCACCAGTATATAATATATAGCAGTACGGTACAGTAGGCCACTGCTCTACCTACCTCTGTGTCGTCAAGTATACTATCCATCCATACCTGTGGTGCATTTAAGTTTTGCACAGTATATATATAGTAGGAGGACAGTGCATAATTTTGCTGACCACCAGTATATAATATATAGCAGTACGGTACAGTAGTCCACTGCTCTACCTCTGTGTCGTCAAGTATACTATGCATCCATACCTGTGCTGCATTTTAGTTGTGTGCAGCATATAGTAGGAGGACAGTGCAGAATTTTGCTGACCACCAGTATATATATAGCAGTACGGTACAGTAGTCCACTGCTCTACCTCTGTGTCGTCAAGTATACTATGCATCCATACCTGTGCTGCATTTTAGTTGTATGCAGTATATAGTAGGAGGACAGTGCAGAATTTTGCTGACCACCAGTATATATATATAGCAGTACGGTACAGTAGTCCACTGCTCTACCTCTGTGTCGTCAAGTATACTATGCATCCATACCTGTGCTGCATTTTAGTTGTGCGCAGTATATAGCAGTAGGACAGTGCAGAATTTTGCTGACCACCAGTATATATATAGCAGTACGTTACAGTAGTCCATTGCTCTACCTCTGTGTCGTCAAGTATACTACAAAAGTTCAGTAAAATGACCCAAAAATCTAAATTAAAAGTGTCTGATGAGAAGCGTAAACTTGCCAATATGCCATTTACGACACGGAGTGGCAAGGAACAGCTGAGGCACTGGCCTATGTTCATGGCTAGTGGTTCAGATTCACATGAGGATGGAACCACTCATCCTCTCGCTAGAAAACTGCAGTGCCACTCCTAGATAGGCCAGGTGTTTGTGTCGGCCACTTGGGTCACTTAGCTTAGCCATCCAGCGACCTTGGTGCACCTCTTTTTTTCTTTGCATCATATGCTGTTTGGGGACTATTTTTTGAAGTGCCATCCTGTCTGACACTGCAGTGCCACTCCTAGATGGGCCAGGTGTTTGTGTCAGCCACTTGGGTCGCTTAGCTTAGCCATCCAGCGACCTTGGTGCACCTCTTTTTTTCTTTGCATCATGTGCTGTTTGGGGCCTATTTTTTAAATCTGCCATCCTGTCTGACACTGCAGTGCCACTCCTAGATGGGCCAGGTGTTTGTGTCGGCCACTTGGGTCGCTTAGCTTAGCCATCCAGCAACCTTGGTGCACCTCTTTTTTTTCTTTGAGTCATGTGCTGTTTGGGGCCTATTTTTTAAATCTGCCATCCTGTCTGACACTGCAGTGCCACTCCTAGATGGGCCAGGTGTTTGTGTCGGCCACTTGGGTCGCTTAGCTTAGCATTCCAGCAACCTTGGTGCACCTCTTTTTTTTCTTTGAGTCATGTGCTGTTTGGGGCCTATTTTTTAAATCTGCCATCCTGTCTGACACTGCAGTGCCACTCCTAGATGGGCCAGGTGTTTGTGTCGGCCACTTGGGTCGCTTAGCTTAGCCATCCAGCAACCTTGGTGCACCTCTTTTTTTTCTTTGAGTCATGTGCTGTTTGGGGCCTATTTTTTAAATCTGCCATCCTGTCTGACACTGCAGTGCCACTCCTAGATGGGCCAGGTGTTTGTGTCGGCCACTTGGGTCGCTTAGCTTAGTCACACAGCTACCTCATTGCGCCTCTTTTTTTCTTTGCATCATGTTCTGTTTGGGGACTATTTTTTTGAAGTGCCATCCTGTCTGACACTGCAGTGCCACTCCTAGATGGGCCAGGTGTTTGTGTCGGCCACTTGTGTCGCTTAGCTTAGTCACACAGCTACCTCATTGCGCCTCTTTTTTTCTTTGCATCATGTGCTGTTTGGGGACTATTTTTTTGAAGTGCCATCCTGTCTGACACTGCAGTGCCACTCCTAGATGGGCCAGGTGTTTGTGTCGGCCACTTGGGTCGCTTAGCTTAGCATTCCAGCAACCTTGGTGCACCTCTTTTTTTTCTTTGCATCATGTGCTGTTTGGGGCCTATTTTTTAAATCTGCCATCCTGTCTGACACTGCATTGCCACTCCTAGATGGGCCAGGTGTTTGTGTCGGCCACTTGGGTCACTTAGCTTAGCCATCCAGCAACCTTGGTGCTCCTCTTTTTTTTCTTTGAGTCATGTGCTGTTTGGGGCCTATTTTTTAAATCTGCCATCCTGTCTGACACTGCAGTGCCACTCCTAGATGGGCCAGGTGTTTGTGTCGGCCACTTGGGTCGCTTAGCTTAGTCACACAGCTACCTCATTGCGCCTCTTTTTTTCTTTGCATCATGTTCTGTTTGGGGACTATTTTTTTGAAGTGCCATCCTGTCTGACACTGCAGTGCCACTCCTAGATGGGCCAGGTGTTTGTGTCGGCCACTTGTGTCGCTTAGCTTAGTCACACAGCTACCTCATTGCGCCTCTTTTTTTCTTTGCATCATGTGCTGTTTGGGGACTATTTTTTTGAAGTGCCATCCTGTCTGACACTGCAGTGCCACTCCTAGATGGGCCAGGTGTTTGTGTCGGCCACTTGGGTCGCTTAGCTTAGCATTCCAGCAACCTTGGTGCACCTCTTTTTTTTCTTTGCATCATGTGCTGTTTGGGGCCTATTTTTTAAATCTGCCATCCTGTCTGACACTGCATTGCCACTCCTAGATGGGCCAGGTGTTTGTGTCGGCCACTTGGGTCACTTAGCTTAGCCATCCAGCAACCTTGGTGCTCCTCTTTTTTTTCTTTGAGTCATGTGCTGTTTGGGGCCTATTTTTTAAATCTGCCATCCTGTCTGACACTGCAGTGCCACTCCTAGATGGGCCAGGTGTTTGTGTCGGCCACTTGGGTCGCTTAGCTTAGTCACACAGCTACCTCATTGCGCCTCTTTTTTTCTTTGCATCATGTGCTGTTTGGGGACTACTTTTTTGAAGTGCCATCCTGTCTGACACTGCAGTGCCACTCCTAGATGGGCCAGGTGTTTGTGTCGGCCACTTGGGTCACCTAGCTTAGCATTCCAGCAACCTTGGTGCACCTCTTTTTTTTCTTTGCATCATGTGCTGTTTGTGGCCTATTTTTTAAATCTGCCATCCTGTCTGACACTGCAGTGCCACTCCTAGATGGGCCAGGTGTTTGTGTCGGCTACTTGGGTCGCTTAGCTTAGCCATCCAGCGACCTTGGTGCACCTCTTTTTTTCTTTGCATCATGTGCTGTTTGGGGACTATTTTTTTGAAGTGCCATCCTGTCTGACACTGCAGTGCCACTCCTAGATGGGCCAGGTGTTTGTGTCGGCCACTTGGGTCGCTTAGCTTAGCATTCCAGCAACCTTGGTGCACCACTTTTTTTTCTTTGCATCGTGTGCTGTTTGGGGCCTATTTTTTAAATCTGCCATCCTGTCTGACACTGCAGTGCCACTCCTAGATGGGCCAGGTGTTTGTGTCGGCCACTTGGGTCGCTTAGCTTAGCCATCCAGCAACCTTGGTGCACCTCTTTTTTTTCTTTGAGTCATGTGCTGTTTGGGGCCTATTTTTTAAATCTGCCATCCTGTCTGACACTGCAGTGCCACTCCTAGATGGGCCAGGTGTTTGTGTCGGCCACTTGGGTCGCTTAGCTTAGTCACACAGCTACCTCATTGCGCTTCTTTTTTTCTTTGCATCATGTGCTGTTTGGGGACTACTTTTTTGAAGTGCCATCCTGTCTGACACTGCAGTGCCACTCCTAGATGGGCCAGGTGTTTGTGTCGGCCACTTGGGTCACTTAGCTTAGCATTCCAGCAACCTTGGTGCACCTCTTTTTTTTCTTTGCATCATGTGCTGTTTGGGGCCTATTTTTTAAATCTGCCATCCTGTCTGACACTGCAGTGCCACTCCTAGATGGGCCAGGTGTTTGTGTCGGCCACTTGGGTCGCTTAGCTTAGCCATCCAGCGACCTTGGTGCACCTCTTTTTTTCTTTGCATTATGTGCTGTTTGGGGCCTATTTTTTAAATCTGCCATCCTGTCTGACACTGCAGTGCCACTCCTAGATGGGCCAGGTGTTTGTGTCGGCCACTTGGGTCGCTTAGCTTAGTCACACAGCTACCTCATTGCGCCTCTTTTTTTCTTTGCATCATGTGCTGTTTGGGGACTATTTTTTTGAAGTGCCATCCTGTCTGACACTGCAGTGCCACTCCTAGATGGGCCAGGTGTTTGTGTCGGCCACTTGGGTCGCTTAGCTTAGTCACACAGCTACCTCATTGCGCCTCTTTTTTTCTTTGCATCATGTGCTGTTTGGGGACTATTTTTTTGAAGTGCCATCCTGTCTGACACTGCAGTGCCACTCCTAGATTGGCCAGGTGTTTGTGTCGGCCACTTGGGTCGCTTAGCTTAGTCATCCAGCGACCTCGGTGCAAATTTTAGGACTAAAAATAATATTGTGAGGTGTGAGGTGTTCAGAATAGACTGAAAATGAGTGGAAATTATGGTTATTGAGGTTAATAATACTATGGGATCAAAATGACCCCCAAATTCTATGATTTAAGCTGTTTTTGAGGGTTTTTTGTAAAAAAACACTTGAATCCAAAACACACCCGAATCCGACAAAAAAATTTCAGGGAGGTTTTGCCAAAACGCGTCCGAATCCAAAACACGGCCGCGGCACCGAATCCAAAACCAAAACACAAAACCCGAAAAATGCACATCACTACTACACATACAACCTCCATTTGTGCCCCCAGTGGCGCCATGGGACCTTAACGTGGTGTTACAGTTCCTTATGTCACATTGGTTTGAACCTTTACAAACTGTTGAGTTGAAATCTCTCACTTGGAAAGTGGTCATGCTATTGGCCTTGGCGTCCGCAAGGCGGGTGTCTGAATTGGTGGCTTTGTCTTACAAAAGCCCCTATCTGATCTTCCATGAGGATAGAGAGGAGTTGAGAACTCGTCAACATTTTCTACCGGAGGTGGTTTCTTCATTTCATATGAACCAACCTATTGTGGTGCCTGTGGCTACTGAAGTCTTGGCTGATTCAAAGTCTCTTGATGTTGTCAGAGCTTTGAAAATTTAAGTAGCCAGAACGGCTCGGGTGAGAAAAACAGAGGCGCTGTTTGTCCTATATGCGACCAACAAGGTTGGATTCCTGCTTCTAAGCAGACAATTGCGCGCTGGATCTGTAATACGATTCAGCAGGCTCATTCTACGGCTGGATTGCCGTTACCGAAATCGGTGAAAGCCCATTCCAATAGGAAGGTGGGCTCATCTTGGGCGGCTGCCCGAGGCGTCTCGGCATTACAGCTTTGCCGAGCAGCTACTTGGTCGGGGTCAAACACTTTTGCAAAGTTCTACAAGTTTGATACCCTGGCTGATGAGGACCTCATGTTTGCTCAATCGGTGCTGCAGAGTCATCCGCACTCTCCCGGCCGGTTTGGAGCTTTGGTATAAACCCCATTGTCCTTTTGGAGTCCCCAGCATCCTCTAGGACGAAGGAGAAAATAAGATTTTTATACCTACCGGTAAATCCTTTTCTCTTAGTCTGTAGAGGATGCTGGGCGCCCGTCCCAGTGCGGACTCTATCTGCAGTACTTGTATATATTTATTGCTTAAGTTACACAAAGGTTGTGTTTGGTAGGGGTCAGGCTGTTGCTGATCTGTTTTTTTAACTGGGTTTAATTAAATGCCATGTTGTACGGTGTCGAAGTCTAAAAATATTGCAGTACACACATCACGTACAAACTACACACAGATGGCCTCCGTGCGCGTACTTGTTCTGCCGTGCATGCACATATTCGCAATTTACGTATGGTCGCACCCGCGGTCCTGTGTATTAGCGCGTGGTATGAGTAATTACGGTAGTGTTTGTAATCGCATGGAAAAGCCATAAAAACACATTACATATTTAATCCAAATAGTGCACAATATACACATAGTCTCCCTGCACCACACCAGCAAATTACACTAGTTTAAATGGTATCAGAACAAAGGGATTCATTTTTACAGGATAGGAGGGGACAGAACTAGGTTATAAGGTGGTGTTTGGTATGCAGCTGTAGGGTATTTTAAGAGCAATATTCTTGTGTTGGTTTGCAGAAGATCGCACGCTCCTGCGAATAGTTATGCGCAGGAGCAGAATATAAATATTAACTGTATTTACTGTACACTTGGTATGCGGCGGGAACCCAGAGGAGACGATCTGCAAGTGCACCTGGAACAGACATCGCCCACCTATTCAAACCGAATTATGACCTCTCCTGTACTGTAAATGACCATCCCTGTGTCCATTGGACAAAGATTACAGTTTCCATTGTGTTAGGTTTTGGACTATTGTATAAAAAGCCAGCTGCATGCCTGGTCACACACAGACTCTGAAGGTCATCTACCTTGATGACTGAGGACCGGGCCGGGAAGCGCAGGCGAAACCAAAACGTATGTACCATTGACTGTAGCCATTATTCTATTGTATTGTATTGTTGTTATTGTAACCCCCTTTCAGCAATTATATGTTGGTGTGTCGGAACCCAGCATCTTAAATACAATCTGGTGTCGTGTCTCTTTTCCCTGCTAAAGTTATAAGTCTATTTCAGTCACGTGTAGCTGCAGAGCGCTCACGGCGTGTCTTTGGGTGTGTACTCACTGCGTGTACTTTGTACGGCCAGCGCGCTGTTTGTACGCAAAGTACGTACACGGTACGGGGCTTTGTACGCTAACGGTGTAAAAAGTACGTAGGCTAAGTTTTAATCACAAGCGGCCGCAGCGGCTCCATTTTAAAGTGTATTTAATGTGTTTTTAAAGTGTATCTTTTAGTCCTATATGTAAATCGACGTTTACAACAGTGTGGTGTGAGCTGGTATGTATCTCACCCTTAGTTTAACAATATCCTTTTCCTCGAAATGTTCGTCTCCCCTGGGCACAGTTCCTATAACTGAGGTCTGGAGGAGGGGCATAGAGGGAGGAGCCAGTGCACACCCATTCTAAAGTCTTACAGTGTGCCCATGTCTCCTGCGGATCCTGTCTATACCCCATGGTCCTTTTGGAGTCCCCAGCATCCTCTACGGACTAAGAGAAAAGGATTTACTGGTAGGTATTAAAATCCTATTTTTTTTATGGACCCCCTGGAACCGGAGATGCAACAGGGCAAAGTTGACTTTAATGGAGCGGTTCACGATTAGCTGAGAGAAGAGATCTAGGGCTACAAAACGTAGAATTACTATAGACTATAATGGAGCAGTTCACTGTTATGGTCACCGGCTTCCAACCGGTGTAGCTTTGGTTCCTTGGGGGTCTATATACAAGCAGATTGGTATGCTGAGAGAAGAGATCCAGGGCTACAAAACATATAATCACTATAGAAGGTTCTTTGGAGTCTATGGGGGTCATTCCGACCCGATCACACGCTGTGCTTCGTCGCAGCTGTGCGATCGGGTCGAAACTGCGCATGCGCTGCGGCTGCATTGGGCAGGCGCGTCATTGCCCGGCGTCGCCAGGCAATGACGCCGCTAGTGAAGAAAGCGGTCGCAGTGACGACCGCAAGAAGATTGACAGGAGGAAGGCGTTCCGGGGCGTCAACTGACCGTTTTCTGGGAGTGGGGCGGCGAACGCAGGCGTTTGGAGGTCGGATGTCTGACGTCAATTCCAGGACCATCAACGCTGGATTCATCGCACAGGGTAAGTAACTCATACCCTGGTCTTTTTCTGCACAAAACTTTATTTGCATAGCAGGGCTGCACAAGTGATCGCAGCCTTGCTATACAAGAAAACCATGGCCCTCATTCCGAGTTGTTCGCACGCAAGGCGATTTTAGCAGAGTTGCTCACGCTAAGCCTACGCCTACTGGGAGTGTATCTTAGCATCTTAAAATTGCGAACGATGTATTCGCAATATTGCGATTAGCACACTTCTTAGCAGTTTCAGAGTAGCTCCAGACTTACTCGGCATCTGCGATCAGTTCAGTGCTTGTCGTTCCTGGTTTGACGTCACAAACACACCCAGCGTTCGCCCAGACACTCCCCCGTTTCTCCAGCCACTCCCGCGTTTTTTCCGGAAACGGTAGCGTTTTTTCCCACACGCCCTTAAAACGGCCAGTTTCCGCCCATTAACACCCATTTCCTGTCAATCACACTACGATCGCCGGAGCGATGAAAAAGCCGTGAGTAAAAATACTATCTTCATAGCAAACTTACTTGGCGCAGTCGCAGTGCGGACATTGCGCATGCGCACTAAGCGGAAAATCGCTGCGATGCGATGAAATTTACCGAGCGAACGACTCGGAATGAGGGCCCATAGGCGGCGTGTAGTTGATCACACGATGTGCAAAAAGATGCAACGTGCAATCAACTCGGAATGACCCCCTATATACAAGCAGATTGGTATGCTGAGAAAAGAGATCCAGCGCTACAAAACATATCTTGGATTTTTTAAAGACCACAGGAACCGGAGATACAACTGTTCAAACTTGACCGAAATCCCCATAGACTTTAATGGGACCCATTAATTTGCAGTTGAACTCTGATATCTCTTCCAACTTTAGGGTTATATATTCAGTTGTAGACTGTAAAATTAAAGGGGGCTCTAAGCTATCAGGGGACACTGAACGCATGTCTCTACGTACTCGGGAACCAGAGATCCAACCATTCAAAGTTGACCCCCTGGCCAAAAGTAAAAAAAATGACCAAGTCCTCACTTTGGAAACCGGACTAGCGAGTGGCGGTTTGACCGCGTTCCGCCCCCGTGCACCCTAAAATTATGAGAAGGGGCTCGTTGGAAAGAGGGGATTCAGGAACCATTGAAACCTAGCCCATCCAGAACCGGAGATATTCAAGCTCAAAGTTGCAGAACCGCTGTTCAAAATTAACTTGGGTTTTCAAATTGTGTCGCTCTGGTTCCTGAAGGTCTACAAATATGGGGTTTGAAAGCTGAGCTCCCCCTCTTCAAAACTTATCTCTCCATTTTCTAATAACTTTCTTTGAACCGGATATATTTCGGGCTCAAATCCGGTCCATTCGGTCCCATTGACTTACAATGGCAAAGCTTTTTTTGCTTACTTAACGGGTCATAACCTTTAATTCCGGGCACATAGAAACTTGGTTCCGGTTTCCCCTGAAAGCAGAAATATTCAGCTTTCAAATTACACCGAAACCAATATATCCCAGGGAATGAGCAAAATCGAGGCAGGATGCGGTTGGGGCCTATCTTTCATCCAATGCATTTCTGTGGAAAAGTGAGTGGCGATAACTTTAATGGTCTATATCTCCGGTTCTACCAGATCGATTTATCCCAAATTTGGCACACTAGAAGAGGGGATACTTGGCTATTAGTGTACCAAATTTATCTCCTCCAGAACCGGAGATCCAGGACTTCCAGTCACCGGTACTTGGTCAGAACTTAACCCGTCCTTTCCCGGGTAGAGAGAGGTCACTTTGCTGGTCTATATCGCCGGTTCTGCTGGACCGAATCACCCCAGATTTGGCACGCTAGTAAAGGGGATTTAGATGTCTAACAAATTTCATGTAATTAGCTCCTTCAGAATCGGAGTTACAGGACTTCCAGGTATTGGTACTTTCCCATTGACTTTACCCAGGATGTGCCTGGGTAGAGATTGGTGACTTTGCCGGTCTATATTTTTCGGTTCTGAAAGTATTTAGCTTATCTAGAACCAGAGATACATGACTTCCAGTCACCAGTACTTGGGCAGGGCTTAACCCGTCCTCTCCCGGGTAGAGAAACGTCACTTTGCTGGTCTATATCCGGTTCTGCTGGACCAAATCAGCCCAGATTTGGTACACTGATAGAGGGGATACTCATCTACCTGTCTAAATTTCATGTAAATAACTCCTCCAGAACCGGAGATCTAGGACATCCAGGCACCGGTACTTTGCCATTGACTTACCCGGGCTCTGATGGGGTAAAGTCCTTGCGGTTCTCCGGTTGGTTGACCATGTTCCATAAATCAGAATCACCCCAAAATTGCCAGACATGCCCCCAGGATGGCTATCTAGAAATGGGCGAGGTTTGGGGGAAATCGATACACTGGAAGGAACTGGGCCTCCCCCCACCCCCCACCCCCCACACCCTAATTTCTGGACTATTAAGCCCTCCGGGACTGCGACCCCCCAGGGTTCAAACACACCCATGCATCGGTCGGAAGTTGTTGAGGTGCTTTTTTCTAAGTACAGAGTTTTGTTTCAGCGCAAGTTCCCAGGACACCGGCTCAAGGGCACAAATACTCTGGTTCCCTAGGTTGGCCTCAGCTGAACAGCACCGCAATGGGATATGCGGACTATTAAGCCAACCGGGACCGTGTCGTTCCCCGAATTCAAAAACATCTAATGCACCGGTCGGAAGAAGTTGAGGTGCTTTTTTCCAAGTAGAGATTTCTGTTTCGGTACAAGTTCCCAAGACACCGGCTGAAGCTTACAGTCGCTCCAGTTCCCTAAGTGGGCCAAAAATTTGCCATGCTTAGCCCTGCATATCTCCATTTCTACCGGACCGATTCACCCCATATTTGGTACAATGATAGAGGGGATACTCCTTTATAAGTGTACCAAATATCATATAATGAGAAAGATCCACTTCTAATTCCATTCCTGACCTGTAGGCGGCGTATGTTATTTCCCGTACAGTAAATGTAGCTGTAACATTAACTGAAGTGGAATTATTGTTTTTATAAACAATGAGCTAGATCCACTTCTAATTCCATTCCTGACCTGTACGCGGCGTATGTTATTTCCCGTACAGTAAATGTAGCTGTAATATTAACTGAAGTGGAATTATTGTTTTTATAAACAATGAGCTAGAACCACTTCTAATTCCATTCCTGACCTATAGGCGGCGTATGTTATTTCCCGTGCAGTAGCTATAGCTGTAACATTAACTGAAGTGGAATTATTGTTTTTATAAACAATGAGCTAGATCCACTTCTAATTCCATTCCTGACCTGTAGGCGGCGTATGTTATTTCCCATACAGTAAATGTAGCTGTAACATTAACTGAAGTGGAATTATTGTTTTTATAGACAATGAGCTAGATCCACTTCTAATTCCATTCCTGACTTGTAGGCAGCGTATGTTATTTCCCGTACAGTAAATGTAGCTGTGACATTAACTGAAGTGGAATTATTGTTTTTATAGACAATGAGCTAGATCCACTTCTAATTCTGCATCTGAACAGCAGGGGGCAAAAACGTACATAAACAGAAGGGGAAATACAGGGTTTATAATAAATAATCTAATTCCTCTTCAGTTACTGAAACAGAAGGGGCTCTAGTCCCTACTTTAATAGTGTCTAGTTCCCCTTCCGTAAAAACGTACATAAACAAAAGGGGAAATAGAGGGCTTATAATAAATAGTCTAGTTCCTCTTCAGTTACTGAAACTAAAGGGGATCTAGTCTCTACCCTTCCCGTACAGAAACCATGTAGGAACCATTTTTCCTGAGTCCTTTATGTATAAGCCTGTAATATCTGCGGCCTCCATAAAAATGGCCGATCATATGGGACATATCTGGAGACATTTTTATCACTGGCTAAATAATACTCTGTGATTGGCTGTTGCCCTAGCCATCCGCAAAGCTGCCGGTGTGTAGACACAATAATGGTGGCACCCATGACAGCAGCCGCCGCGGTGGGTGAGTATTGTTGCCCGGATATGTGGCATCGCCCAGACTGACTGACGGGCTGATCTCATGCATATTCTGCTCCCCAGAGGCCTCCCGCGGCCGGCGTGCCGCCTTCTCCATTGCCCTCGTCGCTGCTGTGGTTGGGTTACCCCTCTGGTGGAAAACAACAGAGACTTACCGGGCGTCTCTACCGTACTCCGAGATCAGCCAGCTGGGCCTCCTGCGGGTATGAGCAGCTGTATAGTATGGTGGCTGTCTAATAAAGGTTTCCCTTTGTGCTGCTTATTATGGTATCTGTGTCAGCTGGGGTGAGCCTCATATATAATAAGGCTGATGAATGATATCGGCTATGTTTATCCCTGGTGACACCAGATGCATACCATTGTATTATTGTTCTGCTTTTCCCACTAACCCTTGCAATGACCTGAGCTGTAGATGCAGTTGTAAACAAGTGTTGCACTTGGAAAAGCAGACACACACACACCCAGGGTTGCAAGCAATTCCATTTGGCGTCAGATTTTATCTTTTTTTTTCTATTGCAAACTACACTTGAATGTGCAATTTAAAGTAGCAGTGAATCAGATTTGTGTGCATCGGGATCACGTCAATGAGTGTCACTGGTGTTTGGACGTAGGAGTAGCATCATGTGGTGGAGTAGACGGTTCTGGGCTATTTGGAGGCGAGCTTACATAGAAACCTAGAACTTGACGGCAGATAAGAACCACTTGGCCCATCTAATCTTACCTAAAGACATGCTTATGCAGAGATCTGTCTGGTCTCCTGCTTTGAGGATAGGGTTGGTGCAAATGCAGATAAGTGGTTATAGTAGTTCTTATACGTGGAGGGTTGGGGTGGTATGGCCAAGTCAGAATACTGGTAGATTTGTAACCACTTTCTGTGTGACTTGTGAAGAGCATAGGACTCTTTCTAACAATTAATAGAAGTTAGAAATTTTTTACTCAAAACATTTTACCTTTCAAATAAAATGTTTTTCTTGTTAACATAAATCATCCATCTGGTCTATTATAGTACTATCAGATGTGTATGCTTACTCTATTTAAAAAGGTATTCCTTTTATGTAGTTAAAGATTTAGTTAGGGCCAGTCTCAGCTTTGAAGTCATCCCAGGGGAGGATTTAGGGGTGAGGTCATCCCTAGGCAAAACAGTGACTTCTGCCCCCACCGACCTAATTTTATTATTTTTATTGATTGATTATAAGCCCTCGTTTGATTGGCCATTTATTAGATAGATAAAGAAAAAGCCTCTAACTGACATTTGTTTATTTTCAATAATGTATACATATTTATTAAGTGGGACAGCTTACAGGGGCAGTATGTGTATAACCTGCCTGTTTACACTCCATTCAAGAGGGCATACGGGACAGTGCAGTGGAAATATTTTGCAGTTACTGGTACTTTTTACACAAACATCCAAGTGCCGCCGGCCCTAGGCACGTGCCTAGTGGGAAAATCACTACTGGGTGGCACCCCCTCTCCTCAGAGCTGACTTCTGTTGCCCATCACTGATGTAAAGGAAGCCAGGCTGTCGTCTGGGAATGTGCATTTAACCTGACTCAACTCCAAATCCTTTATTCACTTCTGGCCTGGCTTCTTCTCCATTCCCTGTCACTATCATGCATACAATTTGTTGATAAGGTGTTTTCTCTGACGTCCTAGTGGATGCTGGGAACTCCGAAAGGACCATGGGGAATAGCGGGCTCCGAAGGAGGCTGGGCACTCTAGAAAGATTTATGACTACCTGGTGTGCACTGGCTCCTCCCACTATGACCCTCCTCCAAGCCTCAGTTAGATCTTGTGCCCGGCCGAGGTTGGATGCACACTAGGGGCTCTCCTGAGCCCTTAGAAAGAAAGTATAGATTTAGTTTTTTTATTTTCAGTGAGACCTGCTGGCAACAGGCTCACTGCAGCGAGGGACTAAGGGGAGAAGAAGCGAACTCGCCTGCTTGCAGCCGGATTGGGCTTCTTAGGCTACTGGACACCATTAGCTCCAGAGGGATCGACCGCAGGCCCAGTCCTTGGTGTTCGGTCCCGGAGCCGCGCCGCCGTCCCCCTTACAGAGCCAGAAGCAAGAAGAGGTCCGGAAAATCGGCGGCAGAAGACATCAGTCTTCACCAAGGTAGCGCACAGCACTGCAGCTGTGCGCCATTGCTCCTCATACACACTTCACACTCCGGTCACTGAGGGTGCAGGGCGCTTGGGGGGGGCGCCCTGAGCAGCAATAAAAACACCTTGGCTGGCAAAAATACCACAATATATAGCCCCAGAGGCTATATATGTGGTAAATACCCCTGCCAGAATCCAGAAAAAAGCGGGAGAATAGGCTGCGGAAAAGGGGTGGAGCTATCTCCCTCAGACACACTGGCGCCATTTTTTCTTCACAGTGCAACTGGAAGAAAGCTCCCCAGGCTCTCCCCTGTAGTTTTCAGGCTCAAAGGGTTAAAAATAGAGGGGGGGCACTAAATTTAGGCGCAATATTGTATATACAAGCAGCTATGGGGGAAAATTCACTCAGTTATAGTGTTAATCCCCACATTATATAGCGCTCTGGTGTGTGCTGGCATACTCTCTCTCTCTGTCTCCCCAAAGGGCTTTGTGGGGTCCTGTCCTCAGTCAGAGCATTCCCTGTGTGTGTGCGGTGTGTCGGTACAGCTGTGTCGACATGTTTGAGGAGGAGGCTTATATACGGAGCAGATGCCGATAAATGTGATGTCGCCCCCTGTGGGGCCGACACCAGAGTGGATGGTTAGGTGAAAGGTATTAACCGACAGTGTCAACTCCTTACATAAAAGGGTGGATGACGTAACAGCTGTGGGACAGCCGGCTTCTTAGCCCGCGCCTGCCCAGGCGTCTCAAAGGCCATCAGGGGCTCAAAAACGCCCGCTCATTCAGATGGCAGACACAGATGTCGACACGGAGTCTGACTCCAGTGTCGACAAGGTTGAGACATACACACAATCCACTAGGAACATCCGTGACTTGATCCCGGCAATAAAAAATGTTACACATTTCTGACATTAACCTCTAAAAATGGGTTTTTATGTTTGGGGAGAAAAAGCAGGCAGTGTTTTGTTCCCCCATCAGATGAATGAATGAAGTGTGTGAAAAGCGTGGGTTCCCCCTGATAAGAAACTGGTAATTTCTAAAAAGTTACTGATGGCGTACTTTTTCCCGCCAGAGGATAAGTTACGCTGGGAGATATCCCCTAGGGTGGATAAGGCGCTCACACGGTTGTCAAAATAGGTGGCACTGCCGTTTTAGGAACGGCCACTTTGAAGGTACCTGTTGATAAAAAGCAGGAGGCTATCCTGAAGTCTGTATTTACACACTCAGGTATTAGACTGAAACCTGCAGAGCGTGCTGCTGCAGCGTGGTCGGTGACCCTGTCAAACATACTAGTTTCCTAACATGAGAACATATTAAAGACGTCGTCTTATATATGAGGGATGCACAGAGGGATATTTTGCCGGCTGGCATCCAAAATGAATGTAATGTCCATTCTGTCAGGAGGGTATTAGAGACCTGTCACTGGACAGGTGATGCTGACTTTAAAAGGCACATAGAGATTCTGCCTTATAAGGGTGAGGAATTATTTGGGGATGGTCTCTGGGACCTCGTATCCGCAGCAACAGCTGGGAAGAAATATTTTTACCTCAGTTTTCCTCACAGACTAAGAAAGCACTGTATTATCAGGTACAGTCCTTTCGGCTTCAGAAAAGCAAGCGAGTCAAAGGCGCTTCCTTTCTGTACAGAGACAAGGGAAGAGGGAAAAAGCTGCACCAGTCAGCCTGTTCCCAGAATCATAATTCTTCTCTCTCTTCCTCTGAGTCCACAGCATGACGCGGGGGCTCCACAGGTGTAGCCAGGTACGGTGGGGGGCCGTCTCAAAAATTTCAGCGATCAGTGGGCTCGCTCACAGGTGGATCCCTGTTTCATTCAAGTAGTATTTCAGGGGTACAAGCTGGAATTCGAGATGTCTTCCCCCCGCCGTTTCCTCAAATATGCCTTGCCGACAACTCCCTCAGGCAGGGGGGCTGTGCTAGAGGCAATTAATAAGCTGTATTCCCGGCACGTAATACTTAAGGTGCCCCTACTTCAACAAGGACGGGGTTACTATTCCACACGGTTTGGGGTACCGAAACCGCATGGTTCGGTGTGACCCTTTTTTATATTTAAAATCCTTGAACACATACATAAAAAAATTCAAGTTCAAGATGGAATCGCTCAGGGCGGTTATTGCAAGCCTGGACGAGGGGGATTACATGGTATCCCGGGACATCAAGGATGCTTACCTGCATGTCCCCATTTACTATCCTCGCCAGGAGTACCTCAGATTTGTGGTACAGGATTACCATTACCAAGTCCAGACTCTGCCGTTTGGACTGTACATGGCACCGAGGGTGTTACCAAGGTAATGGCCGGAATGATGATACTCCTTCGAAAAAGGGGAGTTTTTAATGATCCCGTACTTGGACAATCTCCTTATAAGGGCGAGGTCCAAGGAGCAGTTGCTAGTCGGGGTAGCACTATTTTGGAAAGTGCTACAACAGCACGGTTGGATTCTAAACAGTCCAAAAACACAGCTGTTTCCTACGACACGTCTACTGTTCCTGGGGATGGTTCTGGACACAGACCAGAAATAAGTGTTTCTCCCGGAGGAGAAAGCCAAGGAGCTGTCATCTCTAGTCAGAGACCTCCTGAAGCCAAAACAGTTATCGGTGCATCATTGCACGCGAGTTCTGGGAAAAATGATAGCTTCTTACGAAGCAATCCCATTCGGCAGGTTCCATGCAAGAACTTTTCAGGGGGACCTGTTAGACAAGTGGTCCGGATCACCTCTTCAGATGCATCGGCTGATAACCCTGTCTCCAAGGACCAGGGTATCTCTACTGTAGTGGCTGCAGAGTGCCCATCTTCAAGAGGGCCGCAGGTTCGACATACAGGACTAGGTCCTAGTGACCATGGATGCCAGCCTTTCAGGCTGGGGGGCAGTCACACAGGGAAGAAGCTTCCAGGGACTTTGGTCAAGTCAGGTGACTTCCCTACATAAATATTCTGGAACTGAGGGCTATTTACAATGCCCTGAGTCAGGCAAGGCCTCTGCTTCAAAACCGGCCGGTCCTGATCCAATCAGACAACATCACGGCAGTCGCCCATGTAAACCAACAGGGCGGCACAAGAAGCAGGATGGCGATGGCAGAAGCCACAAAGATTCTCCGATGGGCGGAAAATCATGTGTTAGCACTGTCAGCAGTGTTCATTCCCGGAGTGGACAACTGGGAAGCAGATCTTCTCAGCAGACACAACTTCCACCCGAGAGAGTGGGGACTTCATCCAGAAGTCTTCCAAAGGATTGTACACCATTGGGAAAGGCCACAGGTGGACATGAAGGCGTCCCGCCTCAACAAAAAGCTATAAAAGATATTGCGCCAGGTCAAGGGACCTTCAGGCGATAGCTGTGGACGCTCTGGTAACACCGTGGGTGTACCAGTCGGTTTATGTGTTCCCCCCTCTGCCTCTCATACCAAAGGTACTGAGAATAATAAGAAGGCGAGGAGTAAGGACGATACTCGTGGTTCCGGATTGGCCAAGAAGAGCCTGGTACCCAGAACTTCATGAAATTGTATCAGAGGACCCATGGCCTCTGCCGCTCAGACAGGACCTGCTGCAGCAGGGGCCCTGTCTGTTCCAAGACTTACCGCGGCTACGTTTTGATGGCATGGCGGTTGAACGCCGGATCCTAAAGGAAAAGGGCATTCCGGAGGAAGTCATTCCTACGCTGATTCAAGCCAGGAAAGATGTAACTGCAAAACATTATCACCGCATATGGCGGAAATATGTTGCTTGGTGTGAGGCCACAAAAGGCCCCAACAGAGGAATTTCAACTAGGTCGATTTCTGCATTTCCTACAAGCAGGAGTGTCTATGGGCCTAAAATTAGGCTCCATTAAGATACAGATCTCGGCTCTGTCGATTTTCTTCCAGTAAGAATTAGCTTCAGTACCTGAAGTTCAGACATTGTAAAAGGAGTACTGCATATTCAGCCCCCGGTTGTGCCTCCAGTGGCACCTTGGGATCTCAACGTGGTGTTGAGTTTCTTAAAATCACATTGGTTTGAACCACTAAAAACCGTGGATCTAAAATATCTCACGCGGAAAGTGGTCATGTTATTGGCCTTGGCTTCGGCCAGGCGTGTATCAGAATTGGCGGCTTTGTCATATAAAAGTCATTATCTGATTTTCCATATGGATAGGGCAGAATTGAGGACTCGTCCCCAGTTTCTCCCTAAGGTGGTATCAGTTTTTCACTTGAACCATCCTATTGTGGTGCCTGCGGCTACTAGGGACTTGGAGGATTCCAAGTTACTGGACGTAGTCAGGGCCTTGAAAACTTATGTTTCCAGGACGGCTAGAGTCAAGAAAATTGACTCGCTATTTATCCTGTATGCACCCAACAGGCTGGGTGCTCCTGCTTCTAAGCAGACTATCGCTCGCTGGATCTGTGACACGATTCAGCAGGCGCATTCTGCGGCTGGACTGCCGCATCCTAAATCAGTGAAAGCCCATTCCACAGGGAAGGTGGGCTCATCTTGGGCGGCTGCCCGAGGGGTCTCGGCTTTACAACTTTGCCGAGCTGTTACTTGGTCAGGGGCAAACACGTTTGCAAAATTCTACAAATTTGATCCCCTGGCTGAGGAGGACCTTGAGTTCTCTCATTCGGTGCTGCAGAGTCATCCGCACTCTCCCGCCCGTTTGGGAGCTTTGGTATAATCCCCATGGTCCTTACGGAGTTCCCAGCATCCACTAGGACGTCAGAGAAAATAAGATTTTACTCACCGGTAAATCTATTTCTCGTAGTCCGTAGTGGATGCTGGGCGCCCATCCCAAGTGCGGATTGTCTGCAATACTTTTAAATAGTTATTGCTAACTAAAGGGTTATTGTTGAGCTATCTGTTGAGAGGCTCAGTTGTTTTCATACTGTCAAACTGGATATAGTATCACGAGTTGTACGGTGTGATTGGTGTAGCTGGTATGAGTCTTACCCGGGATTCAAAATCCTTCCTTATTATGTCAGCTCGTCCGGGCACAGTGTCCTAACTGAGGCTTGGAGGAGGGTCATAGTGGGAGGAGCCAGTGCACACCAGGTAGTCATAAATCTTTCTAGAGTGCCCAGCCTCCTTCGGAGCCCGCTATTCCCCATGGTCCTTTCGGAGTTCCCAGCATCCACTACGGACTACGAGAAATAGATTTACCGGTGAGTAAAATCTTATTTTATTCCACATATCCCTTACCTTTGTCATTGCTTTGCTCACCTTTTTTTTTTTTTTTTTTTTTTTCATACATTCCTATTGCTGTCTGTTCTTTATGGTATTGCTTCTAAGTTACTTTAAATGAAGTACAGACTAGATTTGGCTGTAGCAATTACATTTTCATATTTTTTTTTATATGGCTGAGGTTTTTATGAGTATTTGTCCCTGACATATGCAGTGTGTATAGCATAACATGTTCTAATTTTATATATTAGTTGCAGCTCACTGTCCCCATTGAGGTGATATTTTCTAGAGGAACTTTGACAGCAGAACAGCAAAGGAGAATACCTGCCTCAGATTTGAATGAGAAAGAGACTGTACTAAACTGTGAGTATATTTTCTGGACTGATGGAAGGACTAAATAATGACTACATAACATGCTTTTTAATGTAATTCTTTATTACACACACTGCAGCTGATGTATATACTCATTTGCAGAATACGGGCACACAGAAGTACGTACAATGCAGTCCTCTTCATTTTGGCCACATCTACACTTGTGACTGAAGAGGTGGAACTGTTTTGTAATGCAGCGTTTCTCACATATATAAAGTTCATTGAGTACGTGTTCACACAAATGCAGCCTATGTAAAACTGGGCATACGAAATTTATACACCTGTGTTATACCCAGTAACCCCCTTCCTTCCATTAGCCCTTGAAAACCTCGACTATATCTCACCTGTAGGACAGCAAGTTCCATGCTAAGTATTGCAGCTTTTCAGCAGTTATATCTGTAACATGAAGCCTGCTCCTCTCTAGCTTACTTCATCCATTTGCATACCACAGTCAGCTTTTAAAATGCAGGTAGCTTCTCAAAGAACTACATTGGTCACCTCCGCGAGCCTTAGGAGTCGGGACAGTGCAAGAAGAATCCATGCTTTCATTTATTTATTACCGGTTATTTATATAGCGCACACATATTCCGCAGCGCTTTACAGAGACTATTTGCCCATTCACATCAGTCCCTGCCCCAGTGGAGCTTACAATCTAGATTCCCTATCACGTATACACACAGTCACATTCATGCTAGGGTTAATTAATTTTTGTTAGGAGCCAATTAACCTACCAGTATATTTTTGGTTTGTGGGAGGAAACCCACGCAAGTACGGGGAGAATATACAAACTCCACACAGTTATGACCATGGTAGGAATCCAACCCATGACCTGAGTGCTGTGAGGCAGTAATGCTAACCATTACACCATCCGTACTGCCCTTTCATGCTGTTGTTTCCATATCATCACCCTACTATCTGTATGGCGTAATTGAAAATGTGTTTCGTCAGACAACTTAATTTATTCCTGTGTTACTGAGCAAACATGGTTTCGCCATGTTTGCTACAGATCACAATAACATATGGATAGGCCTCCTTTTTCTGTAATCCATATGTTCATTGAGAGGCCATCTGAATTGGTCCCTGTTTTAGATTATCCATAATTTGATGCCTGTCTGTGGGACTGGACATGTCTTCCCACACTCCTTTCCACTTGAGCATCCGATAGCCATTGACGACCACAGGCCTTGCGCTCAGACCTAGTTTTATCTGCTGATCCACTGTGTTTACACTTTAGCAACTGCCGCCCTCAAACAATTTACTAGAGCAGCCATTTTTCTAATGTTCGCCCCGCTGCTGTGAGTGCCAACAATCATTCCACATTCAGAGTCCGTCTGATTGTGTCATTTACCCATTTTTTTCATGAGTGACACACTTTGCGTTCCCATTATTATACAGATTTAGGCGTCATGTGTCAGCACTGACTGCGGAATCCGGTCATTTGACCGACGCTCAGGATCCCGGCGGTCACCATCCCGCTTCCGGGATCCCACCCGCTTACCAGCTCGACAGTCAGCATGCCGACTGCCAGGGACTAGTCCAACTCATGGGTGTCCATGACACCCATAGAGTGTGAATAGAACCTGTGGTGGACGCAGCGATCTCCCAGCCCCAACCCGGAATAGCTACTTTGCATAAAATCACCTGCTGGTCATAATAATACACTCAGTGTGGGGAGGACACTGGGCATATTACAGTATACAACATGTTGACATGATTAATGTCATTCTATACCATGTTTCCATTCTTCGTGTCTCCAGTTGTAGGTGACAAAAAGGACCAAAATAGTTTCTCTAACGTCCTAGTGGATGCTGGGAACTCCGTAAGGACCATGGGGAATAGCGGGCTCCGAAGGAGGCTGGGCACTCTAGAAAGATCTTAGACTACCTGGTGTGCACTGGCTCCTCCCACTATGACCCTCCTCCAAGCCTCAGTTAGATTTCGTGACCGGCCGAGGTTGGATGCACACTAGGGGCTCTCCTGAGCTCTTAGAAAGTTATAGTCTTAGAATTTGTTATTTTCAGTGAGACCTGCTGGCAACAGGCTCACTGCAGCGAGGGACTAAGGGGAGAAGAAGCGAACTCGCCTGCTTGCAGCCGGATTGGGCTTCTTAGGCTACTGGACACCATTAGCTCCAGAGGGATCGACCGCAGGCCCAGCCTTGATGTTCGGTCCCGGAGCCGCGCCGCCGTCCCCCTTACAGAGCCAGAAGCAAGAAGATGGTCCGGAAAATCGGCGGCATGAAGACTCTGTCTTCACCAAGGTAGCGCACAGCACTGCAGCTGTGCGCCATTGCTCCTCTCACACACTTCACACTCCGGTCACTGAGGGTGCAGGGCGCTGGGGGGGGCGCCCTGAGGCAGCAATAAAAACACCTTGGCTGGCTAAAATACCTCAATATATGGCCCCAGGGGCTATATATGAGGTAAATACCCCTGCCAGAATTCCATAAAAAACGGGAGAATAGGCCGCGAAAAAGGGGCGGAGCCTATCTCCTCAGCACACTGGCGCCATTTTTCCCTCACAGCTCGGCTGGAGGGAAGCTCCCTGGCTCTTCCCTGCAATTCTACAGTACAGTAAGAGGGAAAAGAGAGGGGGGGCATTAAAATTGGCACTGTATACAGTATATTATATAAAAGCTATTAGGGACATAACTCAGTTAGTCCCTGTATATATATAGCGCTCTGGTGTGTGCTGGCATACTCTTACTCTGTCCCCCCAAAGGGCTTTTGTGGGTCCTGTCCTCGTTTAGAGCATTCCCTGTGTGTCTGCGGTGTGTCGGTACGGCTGTGTCGACATGTTGAATGAGGAGGCTTATATGGTGACAGAACAGAGGCCGATATATGTGATGTCGCCCCCTGTGGGGCCGACACCAGAGTGGATGGATAGGTGAAAGGTATTAACCGACAGTGTCAACTCCTTACATAAAAGGGTGGATGACGTAACAGCTGTGGGACAGCCGGCTTCGCAGCCCGCGTCTGCCCAGGCGTCTCAAAGGCCATCAGGGGCTCAAAAACGCCCGCTCTCTCAGATGGCAGACACAGATGTCGACACGGAGTCTGACTCCAGTGTCGACAAGGTGGAGACATATACACAATCCACTAGGAACATCCGTGACGTGATCCCGGCAATAAAAAATGTGTTATACATTTCTGACTTTAACCCAAGCACCTCTAAAAATGGGTTTTAGGTTTGGGGAGAAAAAACAGGCAGTGTTTTGTTCCCCCATCAGATGAATAAATGAAGTGTGTGAAAGCGTGGGTTCCCCCGTTAAGAAACTGGTAATTTATAAAAAGTTACTGATGGCGTACCCTTTCCCGCCAGGTGGATAAGTTACGCTGGGAGATATCCCCTAGGGTGGATAAGGCGCTCACACGTTTGTCAAAAAAGGTGGCACTGCCGTCTTAGGATACGGCCACTTTAATAGGTACCTGTTGATAAAAAACAGGAGGCTATCCTGAAGTCTGTATTTACACACTCAGGTACTAGACTGAGACCTGCAGATAGTGCTGCTGCAGCGTGGTCGGTGACCCTGTCAAACAGGGATACTAGTTGGCAAACATAAAAACATATTAAAGACGTCGTCTTATATATGGGGGATGCACAGAGGGATATTTTGCCGGCTGGCATCCAAAATAAATGTAATGTCCATTCTGTCAAGAGGGTATTAGAGACCTGTCACTGGACAGGTGATGCTGACTTAAAAAGCGCATAGAGAGCCTTATAAGGGTGAGGAATTATTTGGGGATGGTCTCTGGGACCTCGTATCCACAGCAACTGCTGGGAAGAAATAATTTTACCTCAGGTTTCCTCACAGACAAAGGTACAGTCCTTTCGGCTTCAGAAAAGCAAGCGGGTCAAATGGCGCTTCCTTTCTGTACAGAGACAAGGGTAGAGGGAAAAAAGCTGCACCAGTCAGCCTGTTCCCAGAATCAAGATTCTTCCCCCGCCTCCTGTGAGGCCACACCATGACGCGGGTGCTCCACAGGTGTAGCCAGGTACGGTGGGGGGCCGTCTCAAAAATTTCAGCAATTAGTGGGCTCGCTCACAGGTGGATCCCTGTTTCTTTCAAGTAGTATTTCAGGGGTACAAGCTGGAATTCGAGATGTCTCCCCCCAGCCGTTTCCTAAAATATGCCTTGCTGACAACTCCCTCAGGCAGGGAGGCTGTGCTAGAGGCAATTAATAAGCGGTATTCCCAGCAGGTAATACTCAAGGTGCCCCTACTTCAACAAGGACGGGGTTACTATTCCACACGGGTTGGGGTACCGAAACCGCATGGTTCGGTGTGACCCATTTTATATTTAAAATCCTTGAACACAAAAATTCAAGTTCAAGATGGAATCGCTCAGGGCGGTTATTCCAAGCCTGGACGAGGGGGATTACATGGTATCCTGGGACATCAAGGATGCTTACCTGCATGTCCCCATTTACCATCCTCGCCAGGAGTACCTCAGATTTGTGGTACAGGATTACCATTACCAAGTCCAGACACTGCCGTTTGGACTGTACATGGCACCGAGGGTGTTTTATCAAGGTAATGGCCGAAATGTTGATACTCCTTCAAAAAAAGGGAGTTGTAATTATCCTGTACTTGGACAATCTCGTTATAAGGGCGAGGTCCAAGGAGCAGTTGGTAGTCGGGGTAGCACTATTTTGGAAAGTGCTACAACAACATGGTTGGATTCTAAACAGTCCAAAGTCACAGCTGGTTCCTATGACACGTCTACTGTTCCTGGGGATGGTTCTGGACATAAACCAGAAATAGTGTTTCTCCTGGAGGAGAAAGCCAAGGAGTTGTCATCTCTAGTCAGAGACCTCCTGAAGCCAAAATAGGTAGCGGTGCATCATTGCACGCGAGTCCTGGGAAAAATGGTAGCTTCCTACGAAGCAATCCCATTAGGCAGGTTCCATACAAGAACTTTTCAGAGGGACCTGTTGGACAAGTGGTCCGGATCGCATCTTCCGATGCATAGGCTGATAACCCTGTCTCCAAGGACCAGGGTATCTCTACTGTGGTGGCTGCAGAGTGCCCATCTTCAAGAGGGCCGCAGGTTCGGCATACAGGACTAGGTCCTAGTGACCATGGATTCCAGCCTTTGAGGCTGGGAGGCAGTCACACAGGGAAGAAATTTCCAGGGACTTTGGTCAAGTCAGGTTATTTCCCTACACATACATATTCTTGACCTGAGGGCCATTTACAATGCCCTGAGGCCGGCAAGGCCTCTGCTTCAAAACCAGCCGGTACTGATCCAATCAGACAACATCACGGCAGTCGCCCATGTAAACCAACAGGGCGGCACAAGAAGCAGGATGGCGATGGCAGAAGCCACAAGGATTCTCCGATAGGCGGAAAATCATGTGTTAGCACTGTCAGCAGTGTTCATTCCCGGAGTGGACAACTGGGAAGCAGATCTTCTCAACAGACACGACCTCCACCCGGGAGAATGGGGACTTCCTCCAGAAGTCTTCCAATAGGATTGTACACCATTGGGAAAGGCCACAGGTGGACATGATGGCGTCCCGCCTCAACAAAAAGCTATAAAAGATATTGCACCGGGTCAAGGGACCCTCAGGCGATAGCTATGGACGCTCTGGTAACACCGTGGGTGTACCAGTCGGTTTATGTGTTCTCCCCTCTGCCTCTCATACCAAAGGTACTGAGAATAATAAGAAGGCGAGGAGTAAGAACGATACTCGTGGATGGCCAAGAAGAGCTTGGTACCCAGAACTTCAAGAATTTATATCAGAGGACCCATGGCCTCTGCCACTCAGACAGGACCTGCGGCAGCAGGGGCCCTGTCTGTTCCAAGACTTACCGCGGCTGCGTTTGTCGGCATGGCGGTTGAACGCCGGATCCTGAAGGAAAAGGGCATTCCGGAGGAAGTCATTCCTACGCTTATTAAAGCCAGGAAAGAGGTTACAGCAACTCATTATCACCGCATATGGCGAAAATATGTTGCATGGTGTGAGGCCGAAAGGGCCCCAACAGAGGAATTTCAACTAGGTCGATTTCTGCATTTCCTGCAAGCAGGAGTGACTATGGGCCTTAAATTGGGTTCCATTAAGGTACAGATCTCGGCTCTGTCGATTTTCTTTCAAAAAGAACTAGCTTCAGTACCTGAAGTTCAGACATTTATAAAAGGAGTGCTGCAGAGTCAGCCCCCGTTTGTGCCTCCTGTGGCACCTTGGGATCTCAACGTGGTGTTGAGTTTCTTAAAATCACATTGGTTTGAACCACTAAAAACCGTGGATCTGAAATATCTCACGTGGAAGGTGGTTATGTTATAGGCCTTGGCTTCTGCCAGGCGAGTATCAAAGTTGGCGGCTTTGTCTTGTAAAAGCCCTTATTTGATTTTCCATATGGATAGGGCAGAATTGAGGACTCGTCCCCAGTTTCTCCCAAAGGTGGTGTCAGCGTTTCACCTGAACCAGCCTATTGTGGTGCCTAGGCTACTAGGGACTTGGAGGACTCCAAGTTGCTAGACGTTGTCAGGGCACTGAAAATATATGTTTCCAGAACGGCTAGAGTCAGAAAATCTGACTCGCTGTTTATCCTATATGCACCTAACAAGCTGGGTGCTCCTGCTTCTAAGCAGACTATTGCTAGTTGGATTTGTAGTACAATTCAGCTTGCACATACTGTGGCAGGCCTGCCACAGCCAAAATCTGTCAATGCCCATTCCACAAGGAAGGTGGGCTCATCTTGGGCGGCTGCCCGAGAGGTCTCGGCTTTACAACTTTGCCGAGCAGCTACTTGGTCAGGGGCAAACACGTTTGCAAAATTCTACAAATTTGATACCCTGGCTGAGGAGGACCTGGAGTTCTCTCATTCAGTGCTGCAGAGTCATCCGCACTCTCCCGCCCGTTTGGGAGCTTTGGTATAATCCCCATGGTCCTTACGGAGTTCCCAGCATCCACTAGGACGTTAGAGAAAATAAGAATTTACTCACCGGTAATTCTATTTCTCGTAGTCCGTAGTGGATGCTGGGCGCCCATCCCAAGTGCGGTTTATCTGCAATACTTGTACATAGTTATTGTTAACTAAATCGGGTTATTGTTGAGCCATCTGTTGAGAGGCTCTATTGTTTCATACTGTTAACTGTGTTTCATATCACGAGTTGTACGGTGTGATTGGTGTGGCTGGTATGAGTCTTACCCGGGATTCAAAATCCTTCCTTATTGTGTACGCTCGTCCGGGCACAGTACCTAACTGAGGCTTGGAGGAGGGTCATGGTGGGAGGAGCCAGTGCACACCAGGTAGTCTAAGATCTTTCTAGAGTGCCCAGCCTCCTTCGGAGCCCGCTACTCCCCATGGTCCTTACAGAGTGCCCAGCATCCACTACGGACTACGAGAAATAGAATTACCGGTGAGTAAATTCTTATTTTTTTTATTTTAGTTTTTTTTTATGGACATGGATCCACTCTCCAAGTCTACTAACTCTAAACCTGTGAGTGTGTGTATAGGATTTATTATGATCATAGGAGGCCTAGGTATAAACGTATTCATTCTGCAGCGTGTTTAGGTGACTGGAATGGACGTTTTGTGTTAATACATTTGTGATTACTTAAGAAACATTTATCTGTCTGTTACCTTCAAAGAGTTGATGCTGGTGACAGAATGCTTGCTGGCCCTGTGGTACTGTAGTGCAGTGAGATCTGTAGCTTATTTTGGAAGAGATATAATTTGACTTTATGCAGTGTTCTCCCCATTTCATCCTGTCAAGTTTAGCTAATAATACCATACAGCTAATTAGTGCTCAATGGCTTATTTGTCTTGAATGTGTTGGAGGCTATAATAGGGCTTTCTTGCTTAGTCCAATGTGTGACACTGGAACAATGGGGTATAGAGGTACAAGTAAACACCCAGGTATTTAAAGAAAGTCAGATCTCCTCTCTCTTTATATCCGCCTCAGTTTTCTCAAATGCCACATGAGCTCTTGAAATATTGCTGGCCTTTTCTGTGCTATATTGGCAGTAGATGTTAAAAATAATTATGCTCAACAGAAATGATTCTCTGAAATATTATTATTATTATTATTATTATTATTATTATTTATTATTACATTTGTCCTCTGCAGCTCATACAAGTTTCAATTGCCGATATGAGTTCAAATACAGAAGGACAAGCAATGAGGAGGATGAGGTTCTGTCACTGCAGAGTCTGTCGGGTACGGAGTGTACAGTATGTCATTTACTCTCTGCTGATGCTGTTTCTAGCTGAAAAGATGTAATATCCCCATCTATGCCACAGAACAATAAATCAAAGACTTACGTTTTCTCCTACTGCGGTAATCATTAGAGCTGGCAGGGTCACAGGGTCATGCACTACTATACATATAAGTGTGTGTTAGTGTTTATTATCTTTTATTTTTAAAATGCTGACCTATTACGATGATGGTAACATCACAAATCAGTCATATACAATGACCTGAAACTGGAGGTAAAGCTAGCCCTACCCAAATGAGCTTCCAATAACACTCGTAGCTGCTGGTGTTGAAAGTCTTTGTGTAAGATAGCAGCATTAGTTGCAGCTAGTAATAAAGCGTGTGTGTGTATGTATGTATGTATGTGTGTGTGTGTGTGTGTGTGTGTGTGTATGTATGTATGTGTATATATATATATATATATATATATATATATATATATATATATATATATATATATAGAATCCCAATAGAAGACAGCGGCACTCAAGGCTTTACAAAAATGAAAAACTGTATTCAAAAGTGAATAAACAAGCCGACGTTTCGGGGCTTACCCGCCCCTTTGTCAAGGTGTATAACAATCAAAACGTGAAACAACATACCTTATATGAAGAAGAAGCCCGCCAGTGCTCGTGCGTGGGTCGGAGTCGCGGCTTCCCGCTGTACTTCCGGTCCCTTTGTGATGACATCACTCCGGCTGCGTCTGGTGGTTACCGTGGCAACTCTGACGCTTCTCTGTATGCCGAACGGGTCTGTCAACTGTGAACAAAGTGTAATCTCACCAATTAAAGAACCCACCACCACACTACTTGCATCCAGCGCACATCTCATTATATGTATTTCCAACATTATAACTATCTGATAGTTGAACAAGTGGTATGCTAAATGTAGATCGTGATCTATAGGCAATGTGTTTGTTGTACTAGAGGTTGTCGGGCAGTGGTCCCCTGTTACGTCAGGTGTGTTAATTAATCCAAAATTATATGATGTGCATCTAATGGGTATTGTGTCAAAAAATGTGCCGTGACGTAAGTGTGATGCCCGCTTATGTCAATTAGGCGCAGGCCGGCAGGTCCTACATGGGATATTGCTATTAGATATAGGTGACTACTGTGCGTGTGACTAAATGGAAAGTAACCTTTGCGTCTTCTCAAATATATGACTACAGTATGTGTTGTGCGACTCAAATCATGTGTCTCTGCTGACAAATGCTCGCTGATGAGGGAGACCTATTAAGTGGACGAATATCGCCCCATGTGATCCGTGCATGTTTTCCCTGAGACTGTGCTGACAAATGCTCGCTGATGAGGGAGACTGTAGTACTGAGGAGCCAATGTATGGATCATATATCGTGGCAAGTCTAGAAAAGTGTTGCAAACCAGATGTGTTCCTGTAGTACACAGTAGTTAATGGAATAATGAGAGGTGTATATATATATATATATTGCAGTATAGTTGGCACTCAATGATCTCAACTCAATACCGGGGTGCCCTCCTTCTGATGTGCACAGTCACAGGGTTGGCGAAACTGGGAGACAGATGTCCACTGACCCCATATCACAAAACCAGGCGGCACTCCACGGATTTAGGTATAGAAGAAAATCTTTATGTGAAAAACAACATGGGAGTCCAACGTTTCAACACAGCGGCGGGTGTTTTTTTCAAGGACACATGGTGAAGCAAACAGAGTTAAAACAATTCTTACCTTAAATGCTTTACACAAGCCACTGCTGTCGCACAAGGGGGGTGGGCGGGAGCGCCTCCGGCGGACCCGGCGTCCGGCCGCGTGTGATGACGTGACCGTTGCTAGGCGACCAAGCGAAGCCCAGTCCGGCACATCTCGCGTGAGGAGTCAGTACCGTCGCCAGGCAACCAGACGCGCTCAGTCCAACGCCACTCACGAAAGCGGGTGGAGAGTGCGGAAACAATAAAGTGCAATGTGCATGTGAACAGTGGCAAATATACATGTGACACATGGCTCAATAAGGGAAACAAAATTACGTTTCCAACGTGATGTAGTGAATTAAAAACAGACTGTGTTGCATGCACGGGGAGCATACATGTAATATGCAGGTCCCTGTGATCCTATGTCTGCTCAAGGCCAACATATTCAAATTGGCTCTGTAATACTGTACTATATGCAGACAAAACTAAAGACAAACTTAGGTTGATATAGGATCATAAATAAACACAATCAGCAGCCCTAAATTAGGCTAATTAAACAGATATGGAAACACAGAGTGCACTATGCTGAAAAAGTTAGGCCACTAAGAAGACATTACAAGAAAATGCTCCATGCTACTTTTTCATTAAGTCCGTTAGGAGCTACAGTATTAAGGCGGACAATCCATCGTGTTTCACACTGAGACAATAACTTCTGTCTATCGCCACCTCTATTGGAGATAGGGATGTGATCCACAATTTGGTATTTCAGGCTAGAAAGCGGGTGTTGACAAAGTTTGAAATGCCGGGCTACAGGCTGGTCGTTATCCTTGCCATCAATCGCGGCTTTGATGGCAGAACGATGGAGAGCCATGCGTTCTTTAAAAGTTCTAATGGTCTGTCCGACATACAATAGCCCACAAGGACACATGATGACATAAATGACATATTGTGAGCTACACGTAAGGAAATGATGTATCTTGTATTTCTTGCCCGTTTTAGGGTGTTGAAATAGGGAGCCCGATATGAGATAGTTGCACGTAGTGCATGAAGGACATTTAAAGCAGCCTTTGCGTGTGGACATAGTTACTTTTGGTGAGACGTCTGTATGGACAAGCAAGTCCCGTAAGTTTCGTCCGCGCCTGTAGCTAGGCATCACTGATTTATTATGAAAGCATGGTAGTGCAGTGTCACTTTTAACTATAGGCCAAAGCGCACTCACCGCTCTGGGTATTACTGCGCTGGCAGTGGTATATTCAGTGACCAACGGTATTTTTGTTGAAAGTGTTTCACACGGTTTCGGCTGTAGCAGTGATGTCCGAGATTTTGTCAACATCTCAATTTTCTGTTGATGTAACTTATTGTGTGGATAACCTCTGATTTTAAATTTGTCCACCACCTGTGTCAGTGCCAAATCCAATTCATCGGGATTACTGGTGATCCGTGCCACCCTGGTCATCTGGGACTTTGGTAGTCCTGCTTTCAAGGCCGGCGGATGGAAACTTGCATGCTCCAAAAGGATATTTTGGTCGGTAGATTTATGAAAGACAGCAGTGTGGATATGGCGGTCCTTAATGGAGATGGAAACATCTAAATAATGGATCACTTCTGTACTATACTGGTACGTAAATCGAATTGGCGACTCGGCTAAGTTGATGGATGACAGGAGTTGTTGTAGACTGTCTTCATCGCCTGTCCAAAACAGGATCAAGTCATCAATATACCTCTTGTAAAGGAGGATGTTGCTGCTAATCAAAGGATTCGAGAAGAATAGCTCATGTTCTTTGGCAAACATATACACGTTTGCTAGCGACGGTGCTATGCAAGAACCCATAGCGCAGCCGGTTACTTGTTCATAGTATTTCCCGTTGTGCAAAAAATAATTGCGTTGAAGGGTCAATTTGAGCAAGGTGATGAATAATTCGATGTCCAATGATTGAAAATTGTTATTTTCAAGGAAGGTTTTCATGATGGCCAACCCTTCCGTATGTGGAATCACGGAATATAAGTTCTTAACATCCAATGTGCACATAATCGTGTCAACAGGGAGAACATCTATGGACGTCAAAAGATTCAAGAGATCTGTTGTATCTCTTAAGTATGTTGTTTGACTGGTCACCAAAGGTTGCACCATACGATCCAGGAACTTTGAAATCGAATAATATAAAGAGTCCCTCGCTGATATAATGGGCCTTATCGGTGGGTTTTTAGCGTCCTTGTGGATCTTCGGCAAGGAGTAAATCACCGGTACCTTAGGAAATTTTTGTATTAGACCATTTTTACTTTTTTCGTCAATTTTGCCTTGATTGAATGCTAATGATAGAAGCTTATCCACCTCCAATTTGTACCGGGCGGTCGGATTGCCCTGTAGTCTCCTGTATGTTGTATTGTCAGATAAAAGTTCATCTAGATCTTTGATGTACTGTGTTTTATCCTGTATAATGATGGCACCGCCTTTGTCGGCTGGATGTATTATGATGGTAGGATCCTCAGATAATGTTTTCAAGGCCATTTGTTCGCCCCTGGAAAGATTTGGAAAGATCTTAGGTTGCGCCATCTCATATCTCTCGACAGCGTTGTCCAGTAATCTTGAGAATGACTTGATAGAAGCATTTGTACTCTGCGGGTCAAAGGAGGATGTTGATTTAATGAAAGCAGCCTTATTTGGGCCTTCACTTGGTTGATGCTGAAAAAATTCACGCAATCTCAATGACCTTTCAAAGCGATACTGTTCAGTACGCCATTTGAAGGTGTCGTGTTGGTTGGTAGGTATAAATAACAATCCTCTGTTTAGAAGCCTGATCTCGTCAGATGATAACGTTCTGGATGATAGATTGAAGAAAACATAGATTTAATCTTCAATCTATCATCCAGAACGTTATCATCTGACGTGATCAGGCTTCTAAACAGAGGGTTGTCATTTATACCTACCAACCAACACGACACCTTCAAATGGCGTACTGAACAGTATCGCTTTGAAAGGTCATTGAGATTGCGTGAATTTTTTCAGCATCAACCAAGTGAAGGCCCAAATAAGGCTGCTTTCATTAAATCAACATCCTCCTTTGACCCGCAGAGTACAAATGCTTCTATCAAGTCATTCTCAAGATTACTGGACAACGCTGTCGAGAGATATGAGATGGCGCAACCTAAGATCTTTCCAAATCTTTCCAGGGGCGAACAAATGGCCTTGAAAACATTATCTGAGGATCCTACCATCATAATACGTCCAGCCGACAAAGGCGGTGCCATCATTATACAGGATAAAACACAGTACATCAAAGATCTAGATGAACTTTTATCTGACAATACAACATACAGGAGACTACAGGGCAATCCGACCGCCCGGTACAAATTGGAGGTGGATAAGCTTCTATCATTAGCATTCAATCAAGGCAAAATTGACGAAAAAAGTAAAAATGGTCTAATACAAAAATTTCCTAAGGTACCGGTGATTTACTCCTTGCCGAAGATCCACAAGGACGCTAAAAACCCACCGATAAGGCCCATTATATCAGCGAGGGACTCTTTATATTATTCGATTTCAAAGTTCCTGGATCGTATGGTGCAACCTTTGGTGACCAGTCAAACAACATACTTAAGAGATACAACAGATCTCTTGAATCTTTTGACGTCCATAGATGTTCTCCCTGTTGACACGATTATGTGCACATCGGATGTTAAGAACTTACATTCCGTGATTCCACATACGGAAGGGTTGGCCATCATGAAAACCTTCCTTGAAAATAACAATTTTCAATCATTGGACATCGAATTATTCATCACCTTGCTCAAATTGACCCTTCAACGCAATTATTTTTTGCACAACGGGAAATACTATGAACAAGTAACCGGCTGCGCTATGGGTTCTTGCATAGCACCGTCGCTAGCAAATGTGTATATGTTTGCCAAAGAACATGAGCTATTCTTCTCGAATCCTTTGATTAGCAGCAACATCCTCCTTTACAAGAGGTATATTGATGACTTGATCCTGTTTTGGACAGGCGATGAAGACAGTCTACAACAACTCCTGTCATCCATCAACTTAGCCGAGTCGCCAATTCGATTTACGTACCAGTATAGTACAGAAGTGATCCATTATTTAGATGTTTCCATCTCCATTAAGGACCGCCATATCCACACTGCTGTCTTTCATAAATCTACCGACCGAAATACCCTTTTGGAGCATGCAAGTCTCCATCCGCCGGCCTTGAAAGCAGGACTACCAAAGTCCCAGATGACCAGGGTGGCACGGATCACCAGTAATCCCGATGAATTGGATTTGGCACTGACACAGGTGGTGGACAAATTTAAAATCAGAGGTTATCCACACAATAAGTTACATCAACAGAAAATTGAGATGTTGACAAAATCTCGGACATCACTGCTACAGCCGAAACCGTGTGAAACACTTTCAACAAAAATACCGTTGGTCACTGAATATACCACTGCCAGCGCAGTAATACCCAGAGCGGTGAGTGCGCTTTGGCCTATAGTTAAAAGTGACACTGCACTACCATGCTTTCATAATAAATCAGTGATGCCTAGCTACAGGCGCGGACGAAACTTACGGGACTTGCTTGTCCATACAGACGTCTCACCAAAAGTAACTATGTCCACACGCAAAGGCTGCTTTAAATGTCCTTCATGCACTACGTGCAACTATCTCATATCGGGCTCCCTATTTCAACACCCTAAAACGGGCAAGAAATACAAGATACATCATTTCCTTACGTGTAGCTCACAATATGTCATTTATGTCATCATGTGTCCTTGTGGGCTATTGTATGTCGGACAGACCATTAGAACTTTTAAAGAACGCATGGCTCCCCATCGTTCTGCCATCAAAGCCGCGATTGATGGCAAGGATAACGACCAGCCTGTAGCCCGGCATTTCAAACTTTGTCAACACCCGCTTTCTAGCCTGAAATACCAAATTGTGGATCACATCCCTATCTCCAATAGAGGTGGCGATAGACAGAAGTTATTGTCTCAGTGTGAAACACGATGGATTGTCCGCCTTAATACTGTAGCTCCTAACGGACTTAATGAAAAAGTAGCACGGAGCATTTTCTTGTAATGTCTTCTTAGTGGCCTAACTTTTTCAGCATAGTGCACTCTGTGTTTCCATATCTGTTTAATTAGCCTAATTTAGGGCTGCTGATTGTGTTTATTTATGATCCTATATCAACCTAAGTTTGTCTTTAGTTTTGTCTGCATATAGTACAGTATTACAGAGCCAATTTGAATGTTTATGTTGGCCTTGAGCAGACATAGGATCACAGGGACCTGCATATTACATGTATGCTCCCCGTGCATGCAACACACAGTCTGTTTTTAATTCACTACATCACGTTGGAAACGTAATTTTGTTTCCCTTAATGAGCCATGTGTCACATGTCTATTTGCCACTGTTCACATGCGCATTGCACTTTATTGTTTCCGCACTCTCCAACCGCTTTCGTGAGTGGCGCTGGACTGAGCGCGTCTGGTTGCCTGGCGATGGTACTGACTCCTCACGCGAGATGTGCCGGACTGGGCTTCGCTTGGTTCGCCTAGCAACGGTCACGTCATCACACGCGGCCGGACGCCGGAGGCGCTCCCGCCCACCGCCCTCGTGCGACAGCAGTGGCTTGTGTAAAGCATTTAAGGTAAGAATTGTTTTAACTCTGTTTGCTTCACCATGTGTCCTTGAAAAAAAAAACACCCGCCGCGGTGTTGAAACGTTGGACTCCCATGTTGTTTTTCACATAAAGATTTTCTTCTATACCTAAATCCGTGGAGTGCCGCCTGGTTTTGTGATATGGGGTCAGTGGACATCTGTCTCCCAGTTTCGCCAACCCTGTGACTATCTATCTATATATATATATATATATTCAAACGCACTTTATTTACAGTGTTAACATCAACATGTTTCGAGGCCTCTTCCTCAGGACTCACGACAAACAAATAACAAACACACAAAAAGACATTTAAATACCTGATAGCCCTCCTGTTCTCCCGCCGCCGAGTGTCCACGGGTGCCTCACTTCCGGGTAGACGCAAGCGGATGTTGCCAAGCAACCTCCTGCTTGCGTTCCAGCATGAGGAAACCAACCCTTACATCATCGAACGGCGCTGTCAGTGGACAGGGCTGGGGGAGAACAGACAAATAAAACCACATTACAACATATGCCTAAAAACAGCGTTCTTAGTCTTCATATAGGGCTATATCACATACTACTTTCATATCAGTATATGAACCATAGCCACATCGATTACCGCCCCGCTTACTCCAGAAGTGCCTAGACGTGCAGTACCCCATCCGTTAAGATATACAGCTCATCACCCTGTAAATAATTACTCATTACAAGGACTATACGCCCCTGTATCTAATTACAAAAGACTATTCCAGTTAATTTTATCGTTTAATCCTTTTAGGGTAATAGTGTCAAGGCGAACAATCCCCATCGTACGCCAACGTCTATATGTTTGAGCAAGAAGAAAAATTGCTCCTGAATCATCCGATGGCATCTGGGTGTATTAAATTATATACCAGATACATCGATGATATTTTCTTGTTGTGGTCGGGTAGTGTGGAACGGTTTACGGCTGTAATGGAAGAGATTAATGGTAGTACTTCTGCTATTAAATTTACCTATGTGTGCAGTGAAGTGCAGGCACATTTTTTAGATGTACAGGTGACGATCCAGGAGGGTATTATTGAAACAGAAGTATTTAACAAAGATGTGGATAGAAATACTTTTCTTCTGGCATCTAGCCATCATCCATTACCACTCAAGCATGGTTTGCCTCTATCCCAAATGATGCGGGTGGCCCGAATAACTAGTGACACAGTAAAAGCTTCTGCCACCATTGATGATTTGATAACTAAATTTACGATCAGAGGATACGACCCTAAGATGTTGTTGGCTAATAAACAACAAGTATTGAGTATGCCGCAATCACGATTGATGCAACCCCGTAGTAGTAGGCCTTGTAAAGTTCTACCATGGGCCAGCAGTTTCTCTACAACTAGTCCGGTAATTAAACATGCCACAAAGGCCCTCTGGCCGATTGTGGCTACAGATAGGGATTTGCCATGTTCAGGGATCTACGCCCTCTTGCAGCATTCAGGAGAGGGCTATCAGGTATTTAAATGTCTTTTTGTGTGTTTGTTATTTGTTTGTCGGTGAGTCCTGAGGAAGAGGCTGCGGCCTCGAAACATGTTGATGTTAACACCATAAATAAAGTACGTTTGAGACGAGTCCCTTGGAGTGCCGCGTTATCGTTGGAGGAGTATGTGTACCTGCACGTGGGCACCGGGACCAGGTGTATAGAAGCGTGGAGTGCCGGCTGAATTGGAAAGATATATATAAAATTAGTGTGTGTGTTATTTATGTATGCATATTCTTACCTTGAATATATTACTGCAATGTTTCTAGATGTTGTATTCAGCACTTGCCACAAGAGGGCGTCACCGTTAGACACTGCAGACTTACTGTATTTGTCTGCCTTGTAACTCCTGGTATATAGTAATGGAAGTTTCTCTATCGTCCTAGTGGATGCTGGGGTTCCTGAAAGGACCATGGGGAATAGCGGCTCCGCAGGAGACAGGGCACAAAAAGTAAAGCTTTAGGATCAGGTGGTGTGCACTGGCTCCTCCCCCTATGACCCTCCTCCAAGCCAGTTAGATTTTGTGCCCGGCCGAGAAGGGTGCAATCTAGGTGGCTCTCCTAAAGAGCTGCTTAGGAAAGTTTAGCTTAGGTTTTTTATTTTACAGTGAGTCCTGCTGGCAACAGGATCACTGCAACGAGGGACTTAGGGGAGAAGAAGTGAACTCACCTGCGTGCAGGATGGATTGGCTTCTTGGCTACTGGACATCAGCTCCAGAGGGACGATCACAGGTACAGCCTGGATGGTCACCGGAGCCTTGCCGCCGGCCCCCTTGCAGATGCTGAAGTAAGAAGAGGTCCAGAATCGGCGGCAGAAGACTCCTCAGTCTTCTAAAGGTAGCGCACAGCACTGCAGCTGTGCGCCATTTTCCTCTCAGCACACTTCACACGGCAGTCACTGAGGGTGCAGGGCGCTGGGAGGGGGGCGCCCTGGGAGGCAAATGAATACCTATTTTGGCTAAAAATACCTCACATATAGCCTCCGGAGGCTATATGGAGATATTTAACCCCTGCCAGAATCCGTTAAGAGCGGGAGACGAGGCCGCCCGAAAAAGGGGCGGGGCCTATCTCCTCAGCACACAGCGCCATTTTCCCTCACAGAAAGGCTGGAGGGAAGGCTCCCAGGCTCTCCCCTGCACTGCACTACAGAAACAGGGTTAAAACAGAGAGGGGGGGCACTAATTTGGCGATATGCTTATATATATATTAAGATGCTATAAGGGAAAACACTTATATAAGGTTGTCCCTATATAATTATAGCGTTTTTGGTGTGTGCTGGCAAACTCTCCCTCTGTCTCTCCAAAGGGCTAGTGGGTCCTGTCCTCTATCAGAGCATTCCCTGTGTGTGTGCTGTGTGTCGGTACGTGTGTGTCGACAGGTAGGAGGACGATGTTGGTGAGGAGGCGGAGCAATTGCCTGTAATGGTGATGTCACTCTCTAGGGAGTCGACACCGGAATGGATGGCTTATTTAGGAAATTACGTGATAATGTCAACACGCTGCAAGGTCGGTTGACGACATGAGACGGCCGACAAACAATTAGTACGGTCCAGACGTCTCAAAAACACCGTCAAGGGTTTTTAAAACGCCCGTTTACTTTAGTCGGTCGACACAGACACAGACAGGGACACTGAATCCAGTGTCGACGGTGAATAAACAAACGTATTCCTTATTAGGGCCACACGTTAAAGGCAATGAAGGAGGTGTTACGTATTTCTGATACTACAAGTACCACAAAAGAGGGTATTATGTGGGATGTGAAAAAACTACCATAGTTTTTCCTGAATCAGATAAATTAAATAAAGTGTGTGATGATGCGTGGGTTCCCCCCGATAGAAAATTATGGGCGGTATACCCTTTCCCGCCAGAAGTTAGGGCGCGTTGGGAAACACCCCTTAAGGTGGATAAGGCGCTCACACGCTTATCAAAACAAGTGGCGGTACCGTCTATAGATAGGGCCGTCCTCAAGGACCAGCTGACAAGGCTGGAAAATATAATAAAAAGTATATACACACATACTGGTGTTATACTGCGGCCAGCGATCGCCTCAGCCTGGATGTGCAGAGCTAGGGTGGCTTGGTCGGATTCCCTGACTAAAAATATTGATACCCTTGACAGGGACAGTATTTTATTGACTATAGAGCATTTCTATATATGCGAGATGCACAGAGGGATATTTGCACTCTGGCATCATGAATAAACGCGATGTCCATAACTGCCAGAAGATGTTATGGACACGACAGTGGTCAGGTGATGCAGATTCCAAACGGCACAGTATGGCCGTATAAAGGAAGAGGACTTGTTTGGGGTCGGTCCATCGGACCTGGTGGTCACGGCAACTGCTGGAAAATCCACCGTTTTTTACCCTAAGTCACATCTCTGCAGAAAAAGACACCGTCTTTTCAGCCTCAGTCCTCTCGTCCCTATAAGATCATATCTGCCCAGGGATAGAGGAAAGGGAAGAAGAATGCAACAGGCAGCCTATTCCCAGGAACAGAAGCGTTCCACCGCGTCTGACAAGTTCTCAGCATGGCGCTGAGACCGTACAGGACCCCTGGATCCTACATGTAGTATCCCGGGGGTACAGATGGGAATGTCGAGACGTTTCCCCTTCGCAGGCTCCTGAAGTCTGCTTTACCAAGTCTCCCTCCGACAAGGAGGTAGTATGGGAAAAAATTCACAAGCTGTGTTCCCAGCAGGTGACAATTAAATTACCCCTCCTACTACAGAAAAGGGGTATTATTCCACACTATATTGTGGTACTGAAGCCAGAAGGCTAGGTGAGACTTATTCAAAAAAAAATTTTTTAGAACACTTACAAAGGTTCAAATTAAGATGAAGTCACTCAGAGCAGTGATAACGAACCAGGAAGAAGGGGACTATATAGTGTCCCGGGACATCAGGGATGCTTACCTCTATGTCCAAAATTTGCCCTTCTCACTAAGGGTACCTCAGGTTCGTGGTGCAGAACTGTCACTATCAGTTTCAGACGCTGCCGTTTGGATTGTCCACGGCACCCCGGGGTCTTTACCAAGGTAATGGCCGAATTGATGTTTCTTCTTCGAAGAAAAGGCGTCTTAATTATCCCTTACTTGGACGATCTCCTGATAGGGGCATAGTCCAGGGAACAGTTGGAGGTCGGAGTAGCACTATCTCGGATACTGCTACAATCAGCACGGGTGGATTCTAAATATTCCAAAATCGCAGCTGATCCCGACGACACGTCTGCTGTGCCTAGGGATGATTCTGGACACAGTCCAGAAAAAGGTGTTTCTCCCGGAAGAGAAAGCCAGGGAGTTATCCGAGCAAGTCAGGAACCTCCTAAAAACAGTGCATCATTGCACAAGGGTCCTGGTAATAATGGTGGCTTCCTACGAAGCAATTCCATTCGGCAGATTTCACGTAAGAACTTTTCAGTGGGATCTGCTGGACAAATGGTCCGGATCGCATCTTCAGATGCATCAGCGGATAACCCAATATCCAAGGACAAGGGTGTCTCTCCTGTGGTGGTTATAGAGTGCTCATCTTCTAGAGGGCCGCAGATTCGGCATTCAGGATTGGATGCTGGTAACCACGGAGCCCAGCCTGAGAGGCTGGGGAGCAGTCACACAAGGGAAAAATTTCCAGGGAGTGTGATCAAGTATGGAGACTTTTCTCCACATAAATATACTGGAGCTAAGGGTAAATTTATAATGCTCTAAGCTTAGCAAGACCTCTGCTTCAAGGTCAGCCGGTATTGATCCAGTGGGAAAAACATCACGGCAGTCGCCCACGTAAACAGACAGGGCGACACAAGAAGCAGGAGGGCAATGGCAGAAACTGCAAGGACTTTTCGCTGGGCGGAAAATCATGTGATAACACTGTCAGCAGTTTTTCATCCCGGGAATGGAAACTGGGAAGCAGACTTCCTCAGCACGACCTCCACCCGGGAGAGTGGAAACTTCATTGAGAAGTTTTTTCCACATGATTGTAAACCGTTGGGAAATACCAAAGGTGGACATGATGGCGTCCCGTCTGAACAAAAAACGGGACAGGTATTGCGCCAGGTCAAGGGACCCTCAGGCAATAGATGTGGACGTTCTGGTAACACCGTGGGTGTACCAGTCGGTGTATGTGTTCCCTCCTCTGCTTCTCATACCTAAGGTGCTGAGAATTATAAGACGTAGAGGAGTAAGAACTATACTCATGGCTCCGGATTGGCCAAGAAGGACTTGGTACCCGGAACTTCAAGAGATGCTTACAGAGGTCTTATGGCCTCTGCCGCTAAGAAGGGACTTGCTTCAGCAAGTACCATGTCTGTTCCAAGACTTACCGCAGCTGCGTTTGTCGGCATGGCGATGGAAAGCCGGATCCTAAGGGAAAAAAGGCATTCCGGAAGAGGTCATTCCTACCCTGGTCAAAGCCAGAAAGGAGGTGACCGCACAACATTATCACCACGTGTGGCGAAAATTTGTTGCGTGGTGTGAGGCCAGGAAGGCCCCACAAAGAAATTTCAACTCGGTCGTTTCCTGCATTTCCTGCAAACAGGAGTGTCTATGGGCCTCAAATTGGGGTCCATTAAGGTTCAAATTCGGCCCTGTAAATTTTCTTCCAGAAAGAATTGGCTTCAGTTCCTGAAGTCCAGAAGTTTGTCAAGGGAGTATTGCATATACAAACCCCTTTTTTGTGCCTCCAGTGGCACTGTGGGATCTCAACGTAGTTCTGGGATTTCTCAAATCACATTGGTTTAAAACCAGTCAAATATGTGGATTTGCAGCATCTCACATAAAAAGTGACCATGCTCTTGGCCCTGGCCTGGACCAGGCGAGTGTCAAATTGGTGGTTTTTTCTCAAAAAAGCCCATATCTGTTTGTCCATTCGGACAGGGCAGAGCTGCGGACTCGTCCCCAGTTCTCTCCCTAAGGTGGTGTCAGTGTTTCACCTGAACCAGCTTATTGTGGTGCCTTGCACCTACTAGGGACTTGGAGGACTCCAAGTTGCTAGAAGTTGTCAGGGCCCTGAAAATATATTCCAGGACGGCTGGAGTCAGAAAATCTGACTCGCTGTTTATACTGTATGCACCCAACAAGTTGGGTGCGCCTGCTTCTAAGCAGTCGATTGCTCGTTGGATTTGTAACACAATTCAACTTGCACATTCTGAGGCAGGCCTGCCACAGTCTAAATCGGTTAAGGCCCATTCCACAAGGAAGGTGGGCTCATCTTGGGCGGCTGCCCGAGAGGTCTCGGCATTACAACTCTGCCGAGCAGCTACGTGGTCAGGGGAGAACACGTTTGTAAAATTCTACAAATTTGATATCCTGGCAAAAGAGGACCTGGAGTTCTCTCATTCGGTGCTGCAGAGTCATCCGCACTCTCCCGCCCGTTTGGGAGCTTTGGTATAATCCCCATGGTCCTTTCAGGAACCCCAGCATCCACTAGGACGATAGAGAAAATAAGAATTTACTTACCGATAATTCTATTTCTCGGAGTCCGTAGTGGATGCTGGGCGCCCATCCCAAGTGCGGATTATCTGCAATACTTGTACATAGTTACAAAAATCGGGTTATTATTGTTGTGAGCCATCTTTTCAGAGGCTCCGCTGTTATCATACTGTTAACTGGGTTTAGATCACAAGTTGTACGGTGTGATTGGTGTGGCTGGTATGAGTCTTACCCGGGATTCAAAATTCCTCCCTTATTGTGTACGCTCGTCCGGGCACAGTACCTAACTGGCTTGGAGGAGGGTCATAGGGGGAGGAGCCAGTGCACACCACCTGATCCTAAAGCTTTACTTTTTGTGCCCTGTCTCCTGCGGAGCCGCTATTCCCCATGGTCCTTTCAGGAACCCCAGCATCCACTACGGACTCCGAGAAATAGAATTATCGGTAAGTAAATTCTTATTTTTAACATTCTATACTAAACACTTAACCTGTACATTAAAAGGTGCCTGTAGATATTAGTCTATACGGGTTGAGAATCCGTTATCTAAAGTGCTTGGGACCATAAGCATTTTGGATAATGGATTATACTGTATTTCAGAATGTTTTTATATTTCAATGCGTTATTTTGAGGATGAAACCGAGGTGTGAAAAGAGAATGCATTTATGTTGTATATAGACCTCAAAAACCTAAAATACGCACAAATATATTGTATTTGTGCATCAAACAAGGTTTCAAAACATGAAAATATGCAACAAAGTTTGTGTACTATCTCATGTACTGAATTTATATGCTACTGATATGACCTAATGCCCCCAGTATAGCGCCTGATACACACAATGCCTTCCAGTATATAGTGCCTGATACACATAATGCCCCTCAGTATAACGCCTGTTACACACAATGCCCCCCAGTATAGCACCTGATACAAAAAATGCCCCCCAGTATAGTGCCCGATACACATAATGCTCCTCAGTATAGTGCCTGATACACACAATGCCCCCAGTATAGTGTCCGATACACATAATGCCAGCATTGCACACCCATCTCCTGTGCAGCATGTCCCAAAGATCTTGCCTTACATGAACAGGATGATTCCACAGGCTGAGGCTGTCAGGGCTCTGGGTGTCGCGACTCCTCGCTGGCTGCTTCCACCACCACTGGCTCCTCACATCACGGGTGCAATGCATTATTGGGACCGGGGATGGCGGGCAGGAGTGTGCAGTATCAATTAAAAAATAAATCTACCTACCGAAAACTATGGTTTTCAGAATAATTCGGATAAGGGATACTCTACCTGTATTTTTAAAATAAAGAGATTTGTCTTATATGTACCCATCAGTTATTTTATTAGTCCATCACATGTTCTGTGAGTATTCAAAATATAATTATCGGTTAAAAGCATTTTAGTGGGTGTGTTCCAATGTAGAAATGGGATCTCTCAGTAATACCCAATAAATGTTCTATTTACACTTTCATGTTTTACAGAAGTGGATAAAGCTCTTCACCAGCTGAACAAAGGCTCACAGGGGTCTCTCTCACTGTATATTATACCAGAAGCTACACACCTTTTCCCCCAGGTATTATGGCTCCGTCACTTTGTAATGTTATTCTCTACACACTACAGGAATGGCTGTATAAACTCCCAAATTGGATGTTGGTGACCCTTGCTACACTATAAAGTGTGTTATGTCAGCCATAAGTGCATTATTTTAATGATCTATTCCAGCGGTTCTCAAATTGTGAGTCCCGACCCCAAAGTGAGCTGCGACCATCTCAGCATGGGGTTGCTACTAGATGTTGCTGACCATCAGGCTGATGACTCCTCTGATCTCTCAACCAGTGATCCAAGGAGTCTGAAAATCAGTTGTTATTTCTGACTCCTCGGATCACTGGCTTACAGTGTGGGAACAGTGGAAGACTTACTAATTAAACATCCACTGCCTCTTCCTAGTCACCCTCTGCCACCCACTGCCTCCCTCTTCCATGCCCCAGGCAACCCCTGCCATCCTCCATTACCCACTTCCTCCCTTCACTCTCTGCCATCCTGTTACCCACTGCAATCCACTGTCACCTTCTACCTTTCCCCTGTACTCCACTGCCATCCTCAGTAAGAACTGAAGTGATCGCATTAGCAGTCATTTCACTTCTGTTTTGTGTCTCCGCAATGCTACTGTGCATGCAGTGTCAGACCGGGGCTAGAATGGCCCATCGGGAGAATGCAGTGATAGGGGCCCATGCTTAGGGGATTGGACCAGTTACCACAGGGCGAGACCAGCTCCATAGGGACTTGGGCAGCCATTAGAAACCATGCAATGGACATTGGAACAATGTGTAATGTGAGTGAACTCTCTGGAACCTGACATTAGATAATCTATAAATTTAGATTTCAGTTTGAACACACCCCACCCAAATCTAACTCTCTCTGCACATGTTATATCTGCCCCCCCCCCCCCCCCCTGCAGTGCACATGGTTTTGCCCAACTGCTAACAAATCTGCTGCTGCGATCAACTCTGAATTAGGCCCATAGTCTCCCACTGTGCACCCTGTATCGGAAATGTAGGGCTAGGTCAGAGTTGCAGGAAAGTTGGTAGCAATTACTCTTGTGTTGCCTGAATGAGACTAAATGTGGATATTATCCCATATGCTTAGTTGTATGTATCTATGTCCTGCACTGCACCTATAAATATACTTGCCTTCATAGCAGTCATCACAGTCTGTGCTTGCTTGCACCAGCCATATCCTTGTTGCAAGAGAACAGACTGTGTGAAATCGGAGATGAACTCTGCATATTTGAATTCCTTCCACACACCCTCATGAACTGTGTGAGGGCCCGTGCCCAGCACCATAGAGTTTAGTTTTGAACACTATATGCATTTCTGTTGCCATGCCATTAACAAAGTGCTCAGCAATGGCAGCAGGCTTCGCAGAGAGTGGATAACCTACAAATCCAATAGGGTAGGTTCTGCGAATGTGCATGGTATTGTTCACAGCCGCAGCATAAGTTATGTGTTAGGCTGACCAGTATCTAAATACGTTGCGAATCACAACTGATGGTCGTGCTGGTGATCGGAGGCCTACAGACTTCTTCTGCTGAATTTAATTTTACAGAACTGCACACCCGCTTCCATACAGCTGTGTAGTTCCATACAAACATGAATTAGGCCCCAGGTGCTTCTGAATCTGTCTTTTCCATTCCATTTTTGAAATACAGGCACTTGGAAGTAAATGCCAGTAGAAAAATGAGGAGGCATAGTAAAACCACTCTGCATACTATATATAGCTGTCCACCACAGCTGTGAAATATATGGGCATACACCTGTGGCAAATTGTCATGATTTTGTTTATTTTGGTGCCGTTTATGTTTTGTGGTCCTATAATTCCTGGTCAATAGGTGCACTTTATTTGAAAAATTAATTGAAAAATTAATCAAGCATTATATTGCTCTTTTCAGGGGGTCAATGTCTACATTGGGAAGCACAGAAGAGTCTTTGTTAAGCTCTCTTTGGATTCATCACTTAATACTGAAGACATCCGCCGTACCCTGTATAGTAAAGTGGAGCGTGTTATTCAAACCATGTCATTTACAGAACAAGCTGTCATATCGGCACTGTCTGATAGGATCTCCAGTCACAGATTCAATAAAGATGACTTTGAGAACAGCAGGAGAGCATTCAAGTCCAGCCCAGGTACAGACACAGATCATTAACAGTCGTTATGTGTTTTGTTTTCTCTGTTTACTGCTGTATTTTATTGTCTCTAATATGCTCAGGTAATCAGGTTAGATGTAATATTCCTATAGTCCAGGCCTGGCCAACCTGTGACTCTCCAGCTGTTGTTTACCTACAAGTCCCAGCATGCCCTTCCACAGTTTTGCTATTAGGGAATGCTAAAACTGTGGCTGGGCATGCTGGGATATGTAGTTTGACAACAGCTGGAGAGCCACAGATTGGCTCGGCCTGCTATGTTCAATAAGAAGTTGTCCAAATAAGTGGGGGAAATAGTGTTTTCTCACTCAGTTGATATTCATGCTATGTCATAGGAACTGACCACAAGGATAGGAAGGAGTTACAAGTCCAACATTATCTCTACAAAGTGCATATGTAATTGTCCTTTCATCACTGTAAATGGTGTCATGAATACCTGTGTGTGATGAAAGAGCAGAACAGGTTTGTGATGAAGAGGGAATCCGTAACCAGCCATATGCTGTCACTACCGATTGACTAGCTCTAGGGTGAATCTAAAGAACTTCTTTATTTTCTCTTCAGGCTATGAGATCACCTTTACCTTGCTAAACCCAGATCCAAAATCCCATTACCTGAACTGGAACATTAGTTTTTCCTCGGAGCAGTACATCCAGCCATTCCTGGACAAGCTGCACCCAGTGGCTAACTTCTCTGTGGACTCCCAGGTTTGTGACTTGTTTTGTGAGAGAGGTCCTAACCATAGGTGACATTGTGCACAACTGTACGTTACTGGCTCTCTGCTGATCTGTAACAAAGTAATGTATGCTCAGCTCGGTGTTACTGCTTACAGTACATTTATTCCTTCAAAGTTAAGGCCATAAACATTTGGCGAGCACTCTACTCATTTATCTAGGAAATAATAAGAATTTACTTACCGATAATTCTATTTCTCGTAGTCCGTAGTGGATGCTGGGGACTCCGTCAGGACCATGGGGAATAGCGGCTCCGCAGGAGACAGGGCACAAAAATAAAGCTTTAGGATTAGGTGGTGTGTACTGGCTCCTCCCCCTATGACCCTCCTCCAAGCCTCAGTTAGGATACTGTGCCCGGACGAGCGTACACAATAAGGAAGGATATTGAATCCCGGGTAAGACTCATACCAGCCACACCAATCACACCGTATAACTTGTGATCTGAACCCAGTTAACAGTATGACAAACGTAGGAGCCTCTGAACAGACGGCTCACAACAATAACAACCCGAATTTGTTTGTAACAATAACTATGTACAAGTATTGCAGACAATCCGCACTTGGGATGGGCGCCCAGCATCCACTACGGACTACGAGAAATAGAATTATCGGTAAGTAAATTCTTATTTTCTCTAACGTCCTAAGTGGATGCTGGGGACTCCGTCAGGACCATGGGGATTATACCAAAGCTCCCAAACGGGCGGGAGAGTGCGGATGACTCTGCAGCACCGAATGAGAGAACTCAAGGTCCTCCTCAGCCAGGGTATCAAATTTGTAGAATTTTGCAAACGTGTTTGCCCCTGACCAAGTAGCAGCTCGGCAGAGTTGTAATGCCGAGACCCCCCGGGCAGCCGCCCAGGATGAGCCCACTTTCCTTGTGGAATGGGCCTTGACAGATTTAGGTTGTGGCAAGCCTGCCACAGAATGTGCAAGTTGAATTGTGCTACAAATCCAACGAGCAATCGTCTGCTCAGTGCTTAGAAGCAGGAGCACCCATCTTGTTTGGTGCATACAATATAAACAGTGAGTCAGACTTTCTGACTCCCGCCGTTCTTGAAATATATATTTTCAATGCCCGGACCACGTCCAACAACTTGGAATCCTCCAAATCGTTAGTAGCCGCAGGCACCACAATAGGCTGGTTCAGGTGAAACGCTGACACCACCTTAGGCAGAAAATGAGGACGCGTCCGCAGTTCTGCCCTGTCCGTATGGAAAATCAGATATGGGCTCTTATATGATAAAGCCGCCAATTCTGATACTCTCCTGGCTGAAGCCAGGGCCAGTAGCATGGTTACTTTCCATGTAAGATACTTCAACTCCACCGATTTGAGCGGCTCAAACCAATGGGATTTGAGAAAATCCAAGACTACATTAAGATCCCACGGTGCCACTGGGGGCACAACCGGGGGCTGTATATGTAGTACTCCTTTTACAAAAGTCTGGACTTCAGGAACTGAAGCCAATTCTTTCTGGAAGAAAATCGACAGGGCCGAAATTTGAACCTTAATGGACCCCAATTTGAGGCCCATAGACAATCCTGTTTGCAGGAAATGTAGGAATCGACCCAGTTGAAATTCCTCCGTGGGGGCCTTCCTGGCCTCACACCACGCAACATATTTTCTCCAAATGCGGTGATAATGTTGTGCAGTCACCTCCTTCCTGGCTTTTACCAGTGTAGGAATGACCTCTTCCGGAATGCCTTTTTCCCTTAGAATTCGGCGTTCAACCGCCATGCCGTCAAACGCAGCCGCGGTAAGTCTTGGAATAGACACGGTCCCTGCTGAAGCAGGTCCCGTCTTAGAGGTAGAGGCCACGGATCCTCCGTGAGCATCTCTTGAAGTTCCGGGTACCAAGTTCTTCTTGGCCAATCCGGAGCCACTAGTATCGTTCTTACTCCCTTTTGCCGTATAATTCTCAGTACTTTTGGTATGAGAGGCAGAGGAGGGAACACATACACTGACTGGAACACCCACGGTGTTACCAGAGCGTCCACAGCTATTGCCTGAGGGTCTCTTGACCTGGCGCAATACCTGTCCAGTTTTTTGTTGAGGCGGGACGCCATCATATCCACCATTGGTTTTTCCCAACGGTTCACAATCATGTGGAAGACTTCTGGATGAAGTCCCCACTCTCCCGGGTGTAGATCGTGTCTGCTGAGGAAGTCTGCTTCCCAGTTGTCCACTCCCGGAATGAATACTGCTGACAGTGCTATTACATGATCTTCCGCCCAGCGAAGAATCCTTGCAGCTTCTGCCATTGCTGTCCTGCTTCTTGTGCCGCCCTGTCTGTTTACGTGGGCGACTGCCGTGATGTTGTCCGACTGGATCAACACCGGCTGACCCTGAAGCAGGGGTTTTGCCAGACTTAGAGCATTGTAAATCGCTCTTAGCTCCAGTATATTTATGTGAAGAGACATCTCCAGGCTTGACCATACTCCCTGGAAGTTTCTTCCCTGTGTGACCGCTCCCCAGCCTCTCAGACTGGCATCCGTGGTCACCAGGACCCAGTCCTGTATGCCGAATCTGCGGCCCTCTAACAGATGAGCACTCTGCAACCACCACAGAAGAGACACCCTTGTCCGTGGCGATAAGGTTATCCGCTGATGCATCTGCAGATGCGATCCGGACCATTTGTCCAGCAGATCCCACTGAAAAGTTCGTGCGTGGAATCTGCCGAATGGAATCGCTTCGTAAGAAGCCACCATCTTTCCCAGGACTCTTGTGCATTGATGCACAGACACTGTCCCTGGTTTTAGGAGGTTCCTGACAAGTTCGGATAACTCCCTGGCTTTCTCCTCCGGAAGAAACACCTTTTTCTGAACCGTGTCCAGAATCATTCCCAGGAACAGCAGACGTGTCGTCGGGGTCAACTGAGATTTTGGAAAATTCAGAATCCACCCGTGTTGTTGCAGCACTAGTTGGGTTAGTGCTACTCCGTCCTCCAGCTGTTCTCTGGACCTTGCCCTTATCAGGAGATCGTCCAAGTAAGGGATAATTAATACGCCTCTTCTTCGCAGAAGAATCATCATTTCGGCCATTACCTTGGTAAAGACCCGAGGTGCCGTGGACAATCCAAACGGCAGCGTCTGAAACTGATAATGACAGTTTTGCACCACGAACCTGAGGTACCCTTGATGTGAAGGGCAAATTGGGACATGCAGGTAAGCATCCTTTATGTCCAGGGACACCATAAAGTCCCCTTCTTCCAGATTCGCTATCACTGCTCTGAGTGACTCCATCTTGAACTTGAATTTTTGTATGTACAGGTTCAAAGATTTCAGATTTAGAATAGGTCTTACCGAGCCGTCCGGCTTCGGTACCACAAATAGCGTGGAGTAATACCCCTTTCCCTGTTGTAGGAGGGGTACCTTGACTATCACCTGCTGAGAAAACAGCTTGTGAATGGCTTCCAATACCGTCGCCCTGTCTGAGGGAGACGTTGGCAAAGCAGACTTTAGGAACCGGCGAGGGGGAGACTTCTCGAATTCCAACCTGTAACCCTGAGATACTACCTGCAGAATCCAGGGGTCCACCTGTGAGCAAGCCCACTGTGCGCTGAAATTCTTGAGTCGACCCCCCACCGCTCCTGAGTCCGCTTGTAAGGCCCCAGCGTCATGCTGAGGGCTTTGCAGAACCCTGGGAGGGCTTCTGTTCCTGGGCAGGGGCTGCTTGCTGCCCTCTCTTACCCCTTCCTCTGCCCCGAGGCAGATATGACTGTCCCTTTGTCCGCTTGTTCTTATAGGACCGAAAGGACTGCGGCTGAAAAGACGGTGTCTTTTTCTGTTGGGAGGGGGTCTGAGGTAAAAAGGTGGATTTTCCGGCAGTTGCCGTGGCCACCAGATCCGATAGACCGACGCCAAATAATTCCTCCCCTTTATACGGCAATACTTCCATATGTCGTTTGGAATCCGCATCACCTGACCACTGTCGCGTCCATAAACTCCTTCTGGCAGATATGGACATCGCATTTACTCTCGATGCCAGAGTGCAAATATCCCTCTGAGCATCTCGCATATAAAGGAAAGCATCCTTTTAATTGCTCTATAGTCAATAAAATACTGTCCCTATCCAGGGTATCAATATTTTCAGTCAGGGAATCCAACCAGACGACCCCAGCACTGCACATCCGGCTGAGGCGATGGCTGGTCGCAGTATAACACCAGTATGTGTGTATATACTTTTTAGGGTAGTTTCCAGTCTCCTATCCGCTGGATCCCTGAGGGCGGCCGTATCAGGAGACGGTAACGCCACTTGTTTTGATAAGCGTGTGAGCGCCTTATCCACCCTAGGGGGTGTTTCCCAGCGCGCCCTAACCTCTGGCGGGAAAGGGTATAATGCTAATAACTTTTTTGAAATTAGCATTTTTCTATCTGGGTTAACCCACGCTTCATCACATACATCATTTAATTCCTCTGATTCAGGAAAAACTACAGGTAGTTTTTTCACCCCCCACATAATACCCCTTTTTGTGGTACTTGCAGTATCAGAGATATGCAAAGCCTCCTTCATTGCCGTGATCATATAACGTGTGGCCCTACTTGAAAATACGTTTGTTTCATCACCGTCGACACTAGATTCAGTGTCTGGGTCTGTGTCGACCGACTGAGGTAAAGGGCGCTTTACAGCCCCTGACGGTGTCTGAGACGCCTGGGCAGGTACTAACTGGTTTGCCGGCCGTCTCATGTCGTCAACTGATTTTTGTAATGTGCTGACATTATCACGTAATTCCATAAACAAAGCCATCCATTCCGGAGTCGACTCCCTGGGGGGTGACATCACCATTATCGGCAATTGCTCTGCCTCCACACCAACATCGTCCTCATACATGTCGACACACACGTACCGACACACAGCAGACACACAGGGAATGCTCTTATCGAAGACAGGACCCCACTAGCCCTTTGGGGAGACAGAGGGAGAGTTTGCCAGCACACACCCAAGCGCTATAATATATATGGGAACAACCTTATATAAGTGTTGTTCCTTATAGCAGCTTAAATATATCCAATATATTGCCAAAAAATGCCCCCCCTCTCTGTTTTACCCTGTTTCTGTAGTGCAGTGCAGGGGAGAGTCCTGGGAGCCTTCCTCACAGCGGAGCTGAGCAGGAAAATGGCGCTGTGTGCTGAGGAGAATAAGCCCCGCCCCCTATTTCGGCGGGCTTTCCTCCCGTAGTTTCAGATAACTGGCATGGGTTAAATACATACATATAGCCTCAATGGCTATATGTGATGTATTCTTTTGCCATAAGGTATTAAAATATTGCTGCCCAGGGCGCCCCCAGCAGCGCCCTGCACCCTCCGTGACCGCTTGGTGTGAAGTGTGTGACAACAATGGCGCACAGCTGCAGTGCTGTGCGCTACCTTCATGAAGACTGAAGAGCCTTCTGCCGCCTGTTTCCGGACCTTCAATCTTCAGCATCTGTAAGGGGGGTCGGCGGCGCGGCTCCGGGACGAACCCCAGGGTGAGACCTGTGTTCCGACTCCCTCTGGAGCTAATGGTGTCCAGTAGCCTAAGAATCCAATCCATCCTGCACGCAGGTGAGTTGAAATTCTCTCCCCTAAGTCCCTCGATGCAGTGAGCCTGTTGCCAGCAGGACTCACTGAAAATAAAAAACCTAAAAAACTTTTTCTAAGCAGCTCTTTAGGAGAGCCACCTAGATTGCACCCTGCTCGGACGGGCACAAAAACCTAACTGAGGCTTGGAGGAGGGTCATAGGGGGAGGAGCCAGTACACACCACCTAATCCTAAAGCTTTATTTTTGTGCCCTGTCTCCTGCGGAGCCGCTATTCCCCATGGTCCTGACGGAGTCCCCAGCATCCACTTAGGACGTTAGAGAAATTGAGATATTATATTTTACTACATCTTTGCATTTGATTGGTATTGTGCAATCAGTAAATTAACACATCATCCATAATCCTCAATAGAAAAGTGACAATTACAGGCAGTTACTGTCGAGTAATGCCAGCATTCATGGCACTCTCAATCCATACATGATTAGGTTACGGCACTTTAAATTATGTACCATATCCTTGTATTGGTCTGACCAAGTGGTTACTATTGCAGAATATGACCGGGATCTCTTGTTCCTCTTAAAGAAGCTATGTACCAAGCTATCACTTTAACTTGATAACCCATTTTTCTCTGACGTCCTAGTGGATGCTGGGAACTCCGTAAGGACCATGGGGAATAGCGGCTCCGCAGGAGACTGGGCACAAAAGTAAAGCTTTAGGACTACCTGGTGTGCACTGGCTCCTCCCCCTATGACCCTCCTCTGTTAGATTTTTGTGCCCGGCCGAGAAGGGTGCATTCTAGGAGGCTCTCCTGAGTTTCTTAGAAAAAGTTTAGTTTTAGGTTTTTTATTTTCAGTGAGACCTGCTGGCAACAGGCTCACTGCATCGAGGGACTAAGGGGAGAAGAAGCGAACCTGCCTGCTTGCAGCCAGCTTGGGCTTCTTGGCTACTGGACACCATTAGCTCCAGAGGGACCAAACACAGGCCCAGCCTCGGAGTCCGGTCCCAGAGCCGCGCCGCCGGCCCCCTTACAGAGCCAGAAGCAAGAAGAGGTCCGGAAAATCGGCGGCAGAAGACATCAGTCTTCACCAAGGTAGCGCACAGCACTGCAGCTGTGTGCCATTGCTCCTCAGGCACACTTCACACTCCGGTCACTGAGGGTGCAGGGCGCTGGGGGGGGGCGCCCTGAGCAGCAATAAAAACACCTTGGCTGGCGAAAATACATCACATATAACCCCTAGGGCTATATGGATGTATTTTAACCCCTGCCAGAATCCATAAAAATGCGGGAGAAAAGTCCGCGAAAAAGGGGCGGAGCCTATCTCCTCAGCACACTGGCGCCATTTTTCCTCACAGCTCCGTTGGAGGGAAGCTCCCTGGCTCTCCCCTGCAGTTACTACACTACAGAAAGGGTTAAAAAAGAGAGGGGGGCACTAATTAGGCGCAGTATTAATAAAACAGCAGCTATTGGGGGAAAAACACTTCTATAAGGTTATCCCTGTATATGTATATATATATATATATATATATATATATATATATATATATATATATATATATATATATATATAGCGCTCTGGTGTGTGCTGGCATACTCTCCCTCTGTCTCCCCAAAGGGCTAGTGGGGTCCTGTCCTCTATCAGAGCATTCCCTGTGTGTGTGCTGTGTGTCGGTACGATTGTGTCGACATGTATGAGGAGGAACATGGTGTGGAGGCGGAGCAATTGCCTGTAATGGAGTTGTCACCCCCTAGGGAGTCGACACCTGAGTGGCTGAGCTTATGGAAGGAATTACGTGACAAAAATGTTGACATGAGACAGCCGGCTACTCAGCTTGTGCCGTCCAGGCGTCTCAAAAGCCATCAGGGGCTCTAAAACGCCCGTTACCTCAGATGGCAGATACAGACGCCGACACGGATACTGACTCCAGTGTCGACGATGAAGAGACGAATGTGACTTCCAGTAGGGCCACACGTTACATGATTGAGGCTATGAAAAATGTTTTACATATTTCTGATAATACAAGTACCACTAAAAAGGGTATTATGTTTGGTGAGAAAAAACTGCCTGTAGTTTTTCCTGCATCTGAGGAATTAAATGAAGTGTGTGATGAAGCGTGGGTTTTCCCCGATAAAAAACTGATAATTCCTAAAAGGTTATTAGCATCATACCCCTTCCCGCCAGAGGATAGGGCACGTTGGGAAACACCCCCTAGGGGGGATAAAGCGCTCACACGATTGTCTAAACAGGTGGCACTACCGTCTCCTGATACGGCCGCCCTTAAGGAACCTGCTGACAGAAAGCAGGAGAATATCCTAAAATGTATATACACTCACACGGGTGTTATACTGCGACCAGCAATCGCCTCAGCCTGGATGTGCAGTGCTGGGGTGGCGTGGTCGGATTCCCTGACTGAAAATATTGATACCCTAGATAGGGACAGTATATTACTGACTATAGAGCATTTAAAAGATGCATTTCTATATATGCGTGATGCACAGAGGGATATTTGCCGACTGGCATCAAGAGTAAGTGCGCTGTCCATTTCTGCCAGAAGAGGGTTATGGACGAGGCAGTGGTCAGGTGATGCTGATTCCAAAAGGCATATGGAAGTATTGCCTTATAAAGGGGAGGAGTTATTTGGGGTAGGTCTATCAGACCTGGTGGCCACGGCAACTGCTGGGAAATCCACATTTTTACCCCAGGTAGCCTCTCAACATAAGAAGACGCCGTATTATCAGGCGCAGTCCTTTCGGCCCCATAAGGGCAAGCGGGCAAAAGGCTCCTCATTTCTGCCCCGTGGCAGAGGGAGAGGAAAAAGGCTGCAGCAAACAGCCAGTTCCCAGGAACAGAAGCCCTCTTCTGTTTCTGCCAAGTCCTCAGCATGACGCTGGGGCTTCACTAGCGGACTCAGGCACGGTGGGGGCCCGTCTCAAGAATTTCAGCGTGCAGTGGGCTCACTCACAGGTGGACCCCTGGATCCTTCAGGTGGTATCTCAGGGGTACAAATTGGAATTCGAGACGTCTCCCCCTCGCCGTTTCCTAAAGTCTGCTTTACCGACGTCTTCCTCCGACAGGGAGGCGGTATTGGAAGCCATTCACAAGCTGTATTCCCAGCAGGTGATAATCAAGGTACCCCTCCTGCAACAGGGAAAGGGGTATTCCACGCTGTTTGTGGTACCGAAGCCGGTCGGCTCAGTGAGACCTATTTTAAATCTGAAATCCTTGAACACTTACATACAAAGGTTCAAATTCAAGATGGAGTCACTCAGAGCGGTGATTGCGAACCTGGAAGAAGGGGATTATATGGTGTCTTTGGACATCAAGGATGCTTACCTCCATGTCCCAATTTACCCTTCTCACCAAGGGTACCTCAGGTTTGTGGTACAGAACTGTCACTATCAGTTTCAGACGCTGCCGTTTGGTTTGTCCACGGCACCCCGGGTCTTTACCAAAGTAATGGCCGAAATGATGATACTCCTTCGAAGGAAGGGAGTTTTATTTATCCCTTACTTGGATGATCTCCTGATAAGGGCAAGATCCAGGGAACAGTTGGTAGTCGGGGTAGCACTATCTCAAGTAGTGTTGCGGCAGCACGGTTGGATTCTCAATATTCCAAAGTCGCAGCTGATCCCGACGACACGTCTTCTATTCCTAGGAATGATCCTGGACACAGTCCAGAAAAAGGTGTTTCTCCCGGAGGAGAAAGCCAGGGAGTTATCCGAACTAGTCAGAAACCTCCTAAAACCAGGCCAAGTGTCAGTGCATCTATGCACAAGGGTCCTGGGAAAAATGGTGGCTTCCTACGAAGCAATTCCATTCGGCAGATTCCACGCAAGAACTTTCCAGTGGGACCTGCTAGAAAATGGTCCGGATCGCATCTTCAGATGCATCAGCGGATAACCCTGTCACCAAAGACAAGGGTGTCTCTCCTGTGGTGGTTGCAGAGTGCTCATCTTCTAGAGGGCCGCAGATTCGGCATTCAGGACTGGGTCCTGGTGACCACGGATGCCAGCCTGCGAGGCTGGGGAGCAGTCACACAGGGAAGGAATTTCCAGGGCTTGTGGTCAAGCCTGGAGACATCACTTCACATAAATATCCTGGAGCTAAGGGCCATTTACAATGCTCTAAGCCTAGCAAGACCTCTGCTTCAAGGTCAGCCGGTGCTGATCCAGTCAGACAACATCACGGCAGTCGCCCATGTAAACAGACAGGGCGGCACAAGAAGCAGGAGGGCAATGGCAGAAGCTGCAAGGATTCTTCGCTGGGCGGAAAATCATGTGATAGCACTGTCAGCAGTGTTCATTCCGGGAGTGGACAACTGGGAAGCAGACTTCCTCAGAAGGAACGACCTCCACCCGGGAGAGTGGGGACTTCACCCAGAAGTCTTCCACATGATTGTGAACTGTTGGGAAAAACCAAAGGTGGACATGATGGCGTCCCGCCTCAACAAAAAACTGGACAGGTATTGCGCCAGGTCAAGGGACCCTCAGGCAATAGCTGTGGACACTCTGGTAACACCGTGGGTGTACCAGTCAGTGTATGTGTTCCCTCCTCTGCCTCTCATACCCAAGGTACTGAGAATTATAAGACGGAGAGGAGTAAGAACTATACCCGTGGCTCCGGATTGGCCAAGAAGGACTTGGTACCCGGAACTTCAAGAGATGCTCACAGAGGACCCGTGGCCTCTACCTCTAAGAAGGGACCTGCTCCAGCAAGGACCCTGTCTGTTCCAAGACTTACCACGGCTGCGTTTGACGGCATGGCGGTTGAACGCCGGATCCTGAATGAAAAAGGCATTCCGGATGAAGTCATCCCTACCCTGATCAAAGCCAGGAAGGATGTAACCGCAAAACATTATCACCGCATTTGGCGTAAATATGTTGCGTGGTGCGAGGCCAGGAAGGCCCCTACAGAGGAATTTCAGCTGGGTCGATTCCTGCATTTCCTGCAAACAGGAGTGTCTATGGGCCTAAAATTAGGATCCATTAAGGTTCAGATTTCGACCCTGTCGATTTTCTTCCAGAAAAAACTGGCTTCAGTTCCTGAAGTTCAGACGTTTGTCAAGGGGGTGCTGCATATACAGCCTCCTTTTGTGCCTCCAGTGGCACCTTGGGATCTCAATGTAGTTTTGGGGTTCCTAAAATCACATTGGTTTGAACCGCTTAAATCTGTGGATTTGAAATATCTCACATGGAAAGTGGTCATGCTGTTGGCCTTGGCTTCGGCCAGGCACGTGTCAGAATTGGCGGTTTTATCTTATAAAAGCCCTACCTGATTTTTCATACGGACAGGGCAGAATTGAGGACTCGTCCTCAATTTCTCCCTAAGGTGGTTTCAGCGTTTCACCTGAACCAACCTATTGTGGTACCTGCGGCTACTAGGGGACTTGGAGGATTCCAAGTTACTGGACGTAGTCAGGGCCCTGAAAATATATGTTTCCAGGACGGCTGGAGTCAGAAAATCTGACTCGCTGTTTATCCTGTATGCACCCAACAAGCTGGGTGCTCCTGCTTCTAAGCAGACTATTGCTAGTTGGATTTGTAGTACAATTCAGCTTGCACATTCTGTGGCAGGCCTGTCACAGTCAAAATCTGTAAATGCCCACTCCACAAGGAAGGTGGGCTCATCTTGGGCGGCTGCCCGAGGGGTCTCGGCTTTACAACTTTGCCGAGCAGCTACTTGGTCAGGGGCAAACACGTTTGCAAAATTCTACAAATTTTATACCCTGGCTGAGGAGGACCTGGAGTTCTCTCATTCGGTGCTGCAGAGTCATCCGCACTCTCCCGCCCGTTTGGGAGCTTTGGTATAATCCCCATGGTCCTTACGGAGTTCCCAGCATCCACTAGGACGTCAGAGAAAATAAGAATTTACTTACCGATAATTCTGTTTCTCGTAGTCCGTAGTGGATGCTGGGCGCCCATCCCAAGTGCGGATTGTCTGCAATACTTGTACATAGTTATTGTTAACTAAATCGGGTTATTGTTGTTGTGAGCCATCTTTCCAGAGGCTCCTCTGTTATCATGCTGTTAACTGGGTTCAGATCACAGGTTGTACGGTGTGATTGGTGTGGCTGGTATGAGTCTTACCCGGGATTCATAAATCTTCCCTTATTGTGTACGCTCGTCCGGGCACAGTATCCTAACTGAGGCTTGGAGGAGGGTCATAGGGGGAGGAGCCAGTGCACACCAGGTAGTCCTAAAGCTTTACTTTTGTGCCCAGTCTCCTGCGGAGCCGCTATTCCCCATGGTCCTTACGGAGTTCCCAGCATCCACTACGGACTACGAGAAATAGAATTATCGGTAAGTAAATTCTTATTTTTAAATTGATACTATCTTGTTTTATGCTATATTAATATTTTATTATAGTGATACTGTTTAGTTGGCGGCTTATAACTAATATTGCAAAATAATTAATAAAAAGTGCATGTATATGCTTGTTTTAGATCCTGTATTATGCCATACTTGGGGTCAACCCTCGCTATGAGAGGGATACTTCCAGCTACACCCTGAATGCACACAATTTGCCTCACGTCATTAACCCTGTAGAGGCAAGACTCGGTAAGGACTCTTGCATTAACTTAATGACCACAAAACCTTTTGTATTATTTGATTTTACTATAATATATTTATACATTACTGTTAAATTGTAAAGATTCACAGGATTGTGTACTAGATAATACATTATAGCATATATATGAATTGCACCGTGGCTTGAACTTTAATATTAGTTGTTAGTTCTAAATGTTGTGGATGTACAGTGTATTATGTAGTCTAAAGATTCTACCAGTTTGGATACTTTGTTACCTTTTTGAATTCAACTTCTTTTGTTTTTTCAGGTTCCAGTGCCGCCTCTCTATACCCTGTATTGAATTTTTTACTGTATGTCCCGGAATACTTTCATTCTCCCCTCTACATCCAGGACAAAGATGGCAAAAGAGTGCCTTCCAACGCGTTTCACAGCCCACGCTGGGGGGGTATCATGGTAAGCACATTTCACAGGTGAATTAATGGAAATGTGTGGGTTTATTTATTTTTTTATTTATTTTTATTTGGGGGGGGAGGGGGGTTAATCTTAAATGATCAAATGATTTGGCTAAACACTGATGAACAAGGCCATACAGTATTTGTAGAAACATGGGCTATATGCAGTGAGATGAGGTAGGCAGCAGGGTGTGGTTTTCTCAGTGCCTGCTGTCGAGGCTGTTTGCTTAATTACATCTTTTTTTGAGATAATCTACTAAAATTCTTCTATATTATGCCCAGTTTATAACCATTATGGTGAGATGTAATGGAGTCTGAGATCGCCAGAGGTGCGGGCTGCTATTTTAAATGGACAATCAATTACAAGTCATGGTTTTGCCTTGTAAGTGATTGCCTCTTGGAAAAAAACGTTTGAGATCAGCCGGCAACCCGAACTCCATTATATTAGGAACACAAACACACAGAAACTGTCGTCTGGGTGCACTCAGAACCTCACAATTTAGCTATTAAAATATAACCTTTATTAATATTGTCTTAAAATGCTACATTTTATATTCAGCCGTAATGAAATATTAAAAATGGAAAGTGTGAATAGAAAATTAAAGAAAGTGTGTTTAAAATCGTATGAAATCTTTTATACAGAGGCTGTTATGACCAAGGGGCCTATTTATCACCATCCGCATCCAGGATGCGGATGACGGGTGATAAAATCGCCCCAACTCGCACTGCAATAATTGATTACATCGCAGGGATGCATCAATTATCGCATGCAGGGACAGAGCTTGCGGTCAAGCTCTGTCCCTGCGATGATGCCTCTTCACAGCATCATCGGGGTATTTTTTGTAAAAAAAATACCCCGATGTACTGCTGCGCATGCGCCACCCCTGCCTACATCGCCGCTATCACCGCCACACGGTCGACACCCCCCCCCCAGAAGATCAGTATACTCGCCTGTCCAGGGAGCCGGTCCGCGCTGCTTCAGGAGGCTGCCGGGTCCTTCTCCTGCGCTGTGACCCCCGGTGCTGTAAAGTGCACTGCCGTTTTGCAGTGTCACTTTACTGCACTGGGTTCACAGCACAGCATATGGGGCGCCCAGCAGCACTCACAGGAGCAGCGGACACCTATATGTTTTTTTTGTTTGTTTGATTTTTTTTACTTTTTATTTTTTTAAATTTTACACTCTGATCAGCTTGTGTGTCCATCGGAAACACATAGCTGATCACTCTACAGGGTCCCCGCAAAAGGGTGCACATCGCAGTGCTGCCCTGTGAACTCGCCAGCCTAACCTGGCAAGATTATCACAGGGCACACTGCGGTATTTTTTCACTTTTTTTTTTGGGCCACATCACATTTCCCATTATAAGTATGGGGAATGCGATGTGGGTTACTAAAAAAAAAAAAAAAAAAGTGAATTAAAGGGTTTGGAGCAGTTTTTCATGAAAAGGGCATTTGGAGCAGTTTAATACATTCAGGTGATACTAAAAAATTTTTACTAAATAGGCCCCCCCAAGTCTGAAAATACCCTTCCAATAAAGGCATTATAGCCCCTGCTGAAATGTATGTAATCGTAGCTGTATAATCCTGCTAATATCTCAGTATATTTTGATTCTCTCTCTTCCAAAAATGTAGCTCATATAAATTGGAGCTTGAATCATTTAATACGGTTAATTTTTATACATTTTGACAGTTACAATATACCCTGTAACATAGCAGTAGAATGTTATTTATTTTTGATACATTCAACAGTATCCCTCTGTTATTGTAACATCTATTGCTATTTTTTTGTTCTAATAAACAACGTTCTTCTCGTTATTTCATGTTATTTTTCATCTCGTGGTTAAATGGTGTGCATTTAACCACGAGATTATAAATATATCGAGTATTATAAATATATCAATCCTGATGTTAAGAAAGGTGCAATGAATTAGTCTACTTACACAATGGTCTTAATTATTTCCAATTCCATATAACAGTGCCCAGCGGGTCCGTCTGTGGCTCTCATACTATATTAAAAATGGTATAACTTATATTCTATTCTAGTAAATGTCCTGTCTAGCTTACAGGGACATTTACTAGCATAGAATATAAGTTACACCATTTTTAATATAATATCAGAACACACTTTCTTTAATTTTCTATTCACACTTTCCATTTTTAATATTAACGGCTGAATCTAAAATGTCGCATTTTAAGACAATATTAATAAAGGTTATATTTTAATAGCTAAATTGTGAGGTTCTTAGTGCACCCAAACAACAGTTTCTGTTTCTGTGTATTTGTGTTATAGTAGTTAAACTGGGTAGCACTCCCTACTAGCAAACCTACCAGGTAACATAATACCAAGCAATGTTAGAAAAGGGAAAGAGAACAACTTGTCAATTGATCTACTGGTTGAGGTGTAATCTTTGTTGTATGTGTTTAATCTATGTAAAAGTAATACCGTATAAATAGTTGTGTAGGCTTTCCATGTGTTGATTGCTACTACTTGTTTGTTTGATAAGTAGCGGCCCCAGTTTCTTCTTTCCTTAATGTTCCTTCTGACATTGGTACCTGTTCGTCATTCCACATATTGTGTTCCTGAATACAACTGGGCCTCTCATACTTGTTGTGTTTAATATGCTATGTTTCTCTCAGGCTGATCACATTTACTGTTGTGTAATTTTTATTTTATTCTCTGGTCTTCAAATATTATGGAGCGCTATACTAATCCTTGTAATGTTACACACTTGTCATGTCTTCTGTTTATTATGCTCATTGTGATCTTGTGGATGTAAATTTCAAAAACTTCTAAGTAAAAACAATAATAATACAAAATCATATAAATAGTAATGCACCAGTATTTTTGTTTTTTTCATGTTGAACTGCTTCTTAGTTTTAAACTAAGGTTTTGCTCACATCTTGGTAAGCCTACCTTAACATGTTGCTTATTTGCAGAAGCATTATTTCACCTATTGCTAGATTACTTTTACCTGCTTCCTATTTTGTGTTGTAGTAATATGGGTAAGGTGGATACATCATACGTTGCAAATGGCCATCTTCATGATTACACTATTGATTCATAGTCTCAATGATTTCCAGTTTGTCCAACTACCTCCGTACCTTTGTATTGTAGAGTATCATTTTAGCATACTTTATTCCAAACGCTCCCTGGTGGTGGGTGTTCTACTTATTTTCATGTCCTTTTCTCTGCAATAAGAATACATACAATGTTTCCAGGTATATAATGTGGATTACGGAAATTCGGATGAGTTGGAGTTTCCGGTACGCGTTGATATTGATATGGTGAAAGTGATGGAGGTTTTCCTGACACAGCTGCGGTAAGGCATCTCTTCTTCAAATAGCGAAATGTTTTTCATGCCTAAAATTTATTTTTAATGGCGTCGCCATGTATTTTTCTGTATGGTTGTCTGTTTTTCCCCAGGCTGCTTTTGGGTATATCAAAGGTCTATGTGCCCAAGAACTACCAACTTGAAAACCCCGGGAACGAAGGACTGACTGACTGGGAGCTGGATAAACTCCTCTGGCTGAGGACTGTGGAAAACATTGCTACAGTCACCACCACATTGACCTCTCTGGCTCAGCTTCTGGATGAAATTGGGAACATAGTGATTAATGACAATGTGGCCTCAGAGGTGAGTCCAGAAAAGTGTCTAAGGTTGGATACACACTAGCATGATATTGGGAAGATTTGCAGTTTCATCACGACAGATCGTCTACATAGTGCAGTTTATAACCACGATTGTACGCTCCTGCAGGTTGCATGCATACTCTTCCGATAGGGCAACCGGAAGATATCGCAAGCGACCCAGTGCATATTAATAAAGGACAGAACAGTGATTGCTCCGTCATTCATTAAATCTTCCTGGGGTGTGTTGGCAATCGGTCATGGTCCAAGCTGAAGGGAATTCGTCCCGATTTGCCTGTCGTCCTGCTGTGTACCCTTCAGACTGTAATATGGACAAGACGTATTATGTTCTTGTTCTGTTTCATTTATAAACAGCGGTCCTACACTACATGATAATAGCACCACTTTGGGTCATACATTAATGTATTTCTAAATTTAGAGCCAGCATACTTTGCTGCCCACCCCAAGATCTTACAATATGGCACTACATGGATAAGCATACCCTCCAGCAACCAAACTTATCCATGCCTTTCAGAACACTGATATACAGAATGGTAATTGCTCAATCTATTTAAAATCTAAATATTGGGCAGTCCTACCCATTTTGGCCAGTTGTAGACAAACAACAATTTGGGGTTCTAATTGCAATTCAACAGCAAAATGTAAAAATAAACTGACAAAAAATAAACATCTTTAACTAACATACAAAAATAATGAGTCCCACTACCTCTGGAGATTAAGGCAGACGAATCACTTAAATTGTACTTTATGCTAATAAATACTGTATAGATTTAGGATTCTGTTTTTGCTTGTTGTAAAGTAACTAATTGAAAAAAATAACATTGCAAGGTAATCTTTTTGAGTATACTGTAGTGTGTGTATTATGTCACACAGAGAAAAATAAACAAAAATTAGAATTTAAATATCAAACTGTAAAACCTCAGCAGCAAAAACTGTACATATATATGCTTGTGCACATATATTAAATACATACATTTGCAAGATAGCCAATGTATGAAAAAGACAACTAGAACAGGTGTTTTGCGCTAGTTCTAATCATAGAGTCTGATAAGGAGAGAAAAAACACAATTAGAAATATATATATGCTATAAGTGAATATTTATTATTATATGGCATATATTTACGGTGTGTACACACTGTGAGATATTTTCTTACAATTTTGACTATATAGTCAAAATCGTAAGAAAAGTTAGTGCAGATGGCAAGGTGAAAGTCACCTTGCGATGCCGATGCGAGGTTGGCATCGCAAGCCTAGATGGACTGTGCAGTCAAGTAAATTTTGATCTCGTAAAAAAGATAGTCAAAATTGACACTTGGCCAAAATCGCACATAGTATCGCAAGCACAGTCATTATGTGCTTGCGATGCAGACCTAGCCACTGTCGCATAGTGAGAATCGAGGTTAGCCCAAATCTCACTGTGTGTGCACCTTTATATTTATTATACAGCAACACAGCCGAAATACATTTACACTTGCACAAATCACTAAAAACACTCAATAATGATAATGGTGCCAATAAAGCAATGCATAAAACAATGGGTGAATAACCTGTATAGGAGGTGAACAGTGTTTGTTAAATATATAGTTACCATATGGAGTGTCGGGTAAATATCTGATGGTAAGCCCAATATACTCTTTACTTCTCCCAAACACAATGGAGGCAGTACATCGAAAATTATCCTTTTGTGCACAACTTCTTAATTTTTGTAATCCAAATGATCATAAAGATAATTATATCCAATGTATCCCTGGGATGAAATAGATCTGGTAATGTGGATAGACCCGTCCTGCTAACTTTCATCCCAGGACTACACCAGACACTTTAAGTTGCGCACAAATATGTCAACGATATATTTACCAAACAGATCGTTTACCTCCTACACAGGTTATTCACCCATTGTTTTATGCATTGCTTTAAATGTATTTGGAAAAGTATTTGTATATAGCTGGCTGTGTATATATATATATATATATGTATATATGTATATATGTGTGTGTGTGTGTGCGACGTTAGTGATGTGCACCGGACATTTTTCGGGTTTTGGTTTTGGATTCGGTTCCGCGGCCGTGTTTTGGATTCGGACGCGTTTTGGCAAAACCTCACCGAAATTTTTTTGTCGGATTCGGGTGTTTTTTTACAAAAAACCCTAAAAAACAGCTTAAATCATAGAATTTGGGGGTCATTTTGATCCCATAGTTTTATTAACCTCAATAACCATAATTTCCACTCATTTCCAGTCTATTCTGAACACCTCACACCTCACAATATTATTTTTAGTCCTAAAATTTGCACCGAGGTCGCTGGATGGCTAACCTAAGCAACACAAGTGGCCGACACAAACACCTGGCCCATCTAGGAGTGGCACTGCAGTGTCAGGCAGGATGGGACTTCAAAAAAAATAGTCCCCAAACAGCACATGATGCAAAGAAAAAAAGAGGCGCACCAAGGTCGCTGTGTGACTAAGCTAAGCGACACAAGTGGCCGACACAAACACCTGGCCCATCTAGGAGTGGCACTGCAGCGTCAGGCAGGATGGCACTTCAAAAAAATTGTCCCCAAACAGCACATGATGCAAAGAAAAATGAAAGAAAAAAGAGGTGCAAGATGGAATTGTCCTTGGGCCCTCCCACCCACCCTTATGTTGTATAAACAGGACATACACACTTTAACAAACCCATCATTTCAGCGACAGGGTCTGCCACACGACTGTGACTGAAATGACGGGTTGGTTTGGGCCCCCACCAAAAAAAGAAGCAATCAATCTCTCCTTGCACAAACTGGCTCTACAGAGGCAAGATGTCCACCTCATCATCATCCTCCGATTCCTCACCCCTTTCACTGTGTACATCCCCCTCCTCACAGATTATTAATTCGTCCCCACTGGAATCCACCATCTCAGGTCCCTGTGTACTTTGTGGAGGCAATTGCTGCTGGTGAATGTCTCCACGGAGGAATTGATTATAATTCATTTTGATGAACATCATCTTCTCCACATTTTCTGGAAGTAACCTCGTACGCCGATTGCTGACAAGGTGAGCGGCTGCACTAAACACTCTATCGGAGTACACACTGGAGGGAGGGCAACTTAGGTAGAATAAAGCCAGTTTGTGCAAGGGCCTCCAAATTGCCTCTTTTTCCTGCCAGTATACGTACGGACTGTCTGACGTGCCTACTTGGATGCGGTCACTCATATAATCCTCCACCATTCTTTCAATGGTGAGAGAATCATATGAAGTGACAGTAGACGACATGTCAGTAATCGTTGGCAGGTCCTTCAGTCCGGACCAGATGTCAGCACTCGCTCCAGACTGCCCTGCATCACCGACAGCGGGTGGGCTCGGAATTCTTAGCCTTTTCCTCGCACCCCCAGTTGCGGGAGAATGTGAAGGAGGAGATGTTGACGGGTCACGTTCCGCTTGACTTGACAATTTTCTCACCAGCAGGTCTTTGAACCTCTGCAGACTTGTGTCTGCCGGAAAGAGAGATACAACGTAGGTTTTAAATCTAGGATCGAGCACTGTGGCCAAAATGTAGTGCTCTGATTTCAACAGATTGACCACCCGTGAATCCTGGTTAAGCGAATTAGGGCTCCATCCACAAGTCCCACATGCCTAGCGGAATCGCTCTGTTTTAGCTCCTCCTTCAATGTCTCCAGCTTCTTCTGCAAAAGCCTGATGAGGGGAATGACCTGACTCAGGCTGGCAGTGTCTGAACTGACTTCACGTGTGGCAAGTTCAAAGGGTTGCAGAACCTTGCACAATGTTGAAATCATTCTCCACTGCGCTTGAGTCAGGTGCATTCCCCCTCCTTTGCCTATATCGTGGGCAGATGTATAGGCTTGAATGGCCTTTTGCTGCTCCTCCATCCTCTGAAGCATATAGAGGGTTGAATTCCACCTCGTTACCACCTTTTGCTTCAGATGATGGCAGGGCAGGTTCAGGAATGTTTGGTGTGGTGCTCCAGTCTTCTGTACGCGGTGGCTGAATGCCGAAAGTGGCCCGCAATTCTTCGGGCCACCGACAGCATCTCTTGCACGCCCCTGTCGTTTTTTAAAAAATTCTGCACCACCAAATTCAATGTATGTGCAAAACATGGGACGTGCTGGAATTTGCCCAGATGTAATGCACGCACAATATTGCTGGCGTTGTCCGATGTCACAAATCCCCAGGAGAGTCCAATTGGGGTAAGCCATTCTGCGATGATGATCCTCAGTTTCCGTAAGAGGTTGTCAGCGGTGTGCCTCTTCTGGAAAGCGGTGATACAAAGCGTAGCCTGCCTAGGAACGAGTTGGCGTTTGCGAGATGCTGCTACTGGTGCCGCCGCTGCTGTTCTTGCTGCGGGAGGCAATACATCTACCCAGTGGGCTGTCACAGTTATATAGTCCTGAGTCTGCCCTGCTCCACTTGTCCACATGTCCGTGGTTAAGTGGACATTGGGTACAACTGCATTTTTTAGGACACTGGTGAGTCTTTTTCTGAGGTCTGTGTACATTTTCGGTATCGCCTGCCTAGAGAAATGGAACCTAGATGGTATTTGGTACCGGGGACACAGTACCTCAGTCAAGTCTCTAGTTGGCTCTGAATTAACGGTGGATACCGGAACCACGTTTCTCACCGCCCAGGCTGCCAAAGCCTGAGTTATCTGCTTTGCAGCAGGATGACTGCTGTGATATTTCATCTTCCTCGCAAAGGACTGTTGGACAGTCAATTGCTTACTGGAAGTAGTACAAGTGGTCTTCCGACTTCCCCTCTGGGATGACGATCGACTCCCAGCAGCTACAACAGCAGCGCCAGCAGCAGTAGGCGTTACACTCGAGGATGCATCGGAGGAATCCCAGGCAGGAGAGGACTCGTCAGACTTGCCAGTGACATGGCCTGCAGGACTATTGGCTTTCCTGGGTAAGGAGGAAATTGACACTGAGGGAGTTGGTGGTGTGGTTTGTAGGAGCTTGGTTACAAGAGGAAGGGATTTAGTGGTCAGTGGACTGCTTCCGCTGTCACCCAAAGTTTTTGAACTTGTCACTGACTTATGATGAATGCGCTGCAGGTGACGTATAAGGGAGGATGTTCCGAGGTGGTTAACGTCCTTACCCCTACTTATTACAGCTTGACAAAGGCAACACACGGCTTGACACCTGTTGTCCGCATTTGTGTTGAAATAATTCCACACCGAAGAGTTGATTTTTTTTGTATTTTGACCAGGCATGTTAATGGCCATATTCGTCCCACGGACAACAGGTGTCTCCCCGGGTGCCTGACTTAAACAAACCACCTCACCATCAGAATCCTCCTTGTCAATTTCCTCCCCAGCGCCAGCAACACCCATATCCTCATCCTGGTGTACTTCAACAGTGACATCTTCAATTTGACTATCAGGAACTGGACTGCGGGTGCTCCTTCCAGCACTTGCAGGGGGCGTGCAAATGGTGGAAGACGCAAGCTCTTCCTGTCCAGTGTTGGGTAGGTCAGGCATCGCAACCGACACAATTGGACTCTCCTTGGGGATTTGTGATTTAGAAGAACGCACAGTTCTTTGCTGTGCTTTTGCCAGCTTAAGTCTTTTCATTTTTCTAGCGAGAGGATGAGTGCTTCCATCCTCATTTGAAGCTGAACCACTAGCCATGAACATAGGCCAGGGCCTCAGCCGTTCCTTGCCACTCCATGTCGTAAATGGCATATTGGCAAGTTTACGCTTCTCCTCAGACGCTTTTAATTTTGATTTTTGGGTCATTTTACTGAACTTTTGTTTTTTGGATTTTACATGCTCTCTACTATGACATTGGGCATCGGCCTTGGCAGACGACGTTGATGGCATTTCATCGTCTCGGCCATGACTAGTGGCAGCAGCTTCAGCACGAGGTGGAAGTGGATCTTGATCTTTCCCTATTTTAACCTCCACATTTTTGTTCTCCATTTTTTAATGTGTGGAATTATATGCCAGTAACTATCAATAGCAATGGCCTACTACTATATATACTGCGCACCACTGAAATGCACCACAGGTATGGATGGATAGTATACTTGACGACACAGAGGTAGGTAGAGCAGTGGCCTTCCGTACCGTACTGCTATATATACTGGTGGTCACTGTCCGCAATCTGCAAAACTAAAATGCACCACAGGTATAGAATGTAGATGGATAGTATACTTAATGACGACACAGAGGTAGGTACAGCAGTGGCCTTCCGTACTGCTATATATAGTATACTGGTGGTCACTGTGTCAGCAAACTGCAAAACTAAAATGCACCACAGGTATAGAATGTAGATGGATAGTATACTTAATGAATGACGACACAGAGGTAGGTACAGCAGTGGCTACCGTACTGCTATATATAGTATACTGTGGTCACTGTGTCAGCAAACTGCAAAACTAAAATGCACCACAGGTATAGAATGTAGATGGATAGTATACTTAATGACGACACAGAGGTAGGCACAGCAGTGGCCTACCGTACTGCTATATATAGTATACTGGTGGTCACTGTGTCAGCAAAACTCTGCACTGTACTCCTCCTATATAATATTATACTGGTGGTCCCCAGTCCCCACAATAAAGCAGCACACTGAGCACAGATATGGAGTGTTTTTCAGGCAGACAACGTATACTGGTGGTCACTGTCAGCAAAACTCTGCACTGTACTCCTCCTATATAATACAGCTGCTCCCCAGTCCCCACAATTAAGCAGTGTGAGCACAGATATATGCAGCACACTGAGCACAGATATGGAGCGTTTTTCAGGCAGAGAACGGATAACTGGTGGTCACTGATCAGCAAAACTCTGCACTGTACTCCTCCTATATTATACAGCTGCTCCCCAGTCCTCCCCACAGTGAATTAAGCAATAATGCACAATCAAGTTCAACAATAACGGAGAGGACGCCAGCCACGTCCTCTCCCTAACATTTCCAATGCACGAGTGAAAATGGCGGCGACGCGCGGCTGCTTATATAGAATCCGAATCTCGCGAGAATCCGACAGCGGGATGATGACGTTCGGGCGCGCTCGGGTTAACCGAGCCATACGGGAGAATCCGAGTATGCCTCGGACCCGTGTAAAATGGGTGAAGTTCGGGGGGGTTCGGTTTCCGAGAAACCGAACCCGCTCATCACTAGTGAGCATGTATGTATGTATATGTATGTATGTATGTATGTATGTATGTATGTATGTAAGCACCTGTTAACAAGCACAGTCTTGTGTTAGCAATGGCAGGATGGAGCTTGTTTTTTTCCTATCTCGAAGATGACGTCTCTATAAATCTCTGGTCTTCGTTCAGCAATTTGCTGGTTTCTTTTCTGTTCTACCTCAGGCTACATCCCCCAAATTGTCTGGTCTATCTAGCTAATTCTGTGTGTGTAGCCCTAGTCTGTATTGTGTGGCTGCATTCTGGCCTACCCTGTACATCTCTCCTGTCTTTTTCATAGCTTGGTTTATGTATATTTTCTTCTTACCACTTCTTGCTTCTGAATTTGTATTTCCAGTGTCAGTCTGGTTATCCCAAATCCTTGTACTGTCGCCCTTTTGTTTGCAGATCCTGGATTTTTTTGTGTGTAATTTAAGCCCTGAGGCATCTGACCTGTCGCAGCCATAAGTTAGCTATTAAGTGGAAGTAGCGAGAAAGGCACAGTAAAGTCACTTGTGTCAATAAATTGTCTGACAACTATAACCCTATACTATCCACATGTTAAACTTCATATGGTATGAATCTGACATCTTCAAAAAAACAAAAATAGGAAAAAAACCTTGTTTGTATCCTCCAATAGTCCTTATTGCATTTTCTACAGCAGGGGTGTCAAACTCACAGTCCTCCAGCTGTTGTGGAACTACACATCCCAGCATGCCCTGCCACAGTTGCAGCAGTCCCTAATACAAACTGTATGGCAATGCATGCTAGGATATGTAGTTCCACAACAGCTGGAGGTCCACGATTTTGACACCACCTCTGTTCTACAGTATCACCAGCAGTGCAAGTTATCAGGATGTCCTCACACTGAACATGGACACAGGATGGATATTCTGGTTGTTCTGACTATAACAAGTGTGTTTCTCCATAGGTATACCACTCTGTGTCCTCTATTCAGATTGCACTGTCTGAATTGGAAGCTGGCAGGCTGGAGAATGCCTTTAAAGCAAGCAAAGAAGCCATTACATCTTCGGAGAAGGCTTTCTTTGACCCCTCACTACTTCACCTTTTGTACTTTCCAGACGATCAGAAATTTGCCATCTATATCCCTCTATTCTTGCCCATGGCTGTCCCAATCTTGCTGTCTCTGTTGAAGATAGCAAAGGAATACAAGTCAAGTAAAAAGGAACCTGCCAAAACTAACTGAATAAGCTGCATTCTCTGTACAAGTCTTCCACTGGATTCCTCAGGAGAGGAAAGCACTGTTGACTGCATTTATTTATTGATGTAGTGTGATATGGATGTCTTAAACATGGCTGAAAACCGCAATACACAGGCGTGTGGAAAGCTGCGACCTGCCTCTCATCTGACTTCAGTATTGGCTGTGTATCCAAGTCACTACTTTTCTCCAGCAGAATGCATTATTGTTTTTACTTTTTATGGTATGAGTGCTGTCACCAGTGAGCACGTTCCTTTTACAGCAGGTGTATACTGCATGCCGTTTACCTGTGAGCTTTACGTTGATTTGAAGGGGATGATTTTATGCTGATCAATTAGATGGGTGTATCTAACAAACAGAAACTGAAGGAATAATAATGTTTCTGTGTGTTTGGGCTGAATCCCAGTGCAAATAGTTTGGATTTAAATACATTTTCTAAAACAGACTTTAAATTGTATCTGAAGAGAAAATGTGAAGGGATTTTTTTTTTTTGTACACATATGGAAAACATTCATTTTCTGCTGCTTTCAGTTTTTTGGATATTTTATTAAAGAAGCATGGTCTGCTGTGGAAAAGATGAGGAAATATAGTACCACAGAGAGGAACCTTGCATTAATGGTAACAAAAGGGATATTAGTTATGAGCATAATATTAAACCAGTATTTAAAAGTACTTGCATTCCAAACATTCTTTTAAATCCAATGTCATTTGGCTCCCTTGTTAAACAAGTTGTTGTATTTGGTAACCCGCAAACTGTATCTATGTATAGTTATACATTCCATCATTCAGCACTTTGAAAATAAGATGTAACTCCAAAATCTGACTTATTTAATTTGAATAATATGGTATCTTCTTTCTGAATGTATTGAAAGACCTTTTAAAAATCCTTTTTGTAAACAGAACTTTGTCTGTAATTAGAAAGGACTTAAACTCTGAGCAGAACAGAATAAATTGCATTTTCCGTAAAGTCCTAAGAACATTAAGTCATTTTGTAAATGTAACTACCTTTAGAAAGAAAGAGGGATCGGTGCGCTAGTCCACGTCAGAGGACTTATATAGTAATACAATGGAACAATACCACCACACGAAAAGCGCACAACTCCTCAAGTAAATGGCCCAAACAGAACTGGTTCTTTTCCTTCTCGAGGTTCACATAGATCAGTGATACTCAATACCTCAAAAGAACAAAAATAAACATAGCGTAATATGGTAATGAATGAAAACAATATCAAATATTGAGGTGATGACTCGTACCCCTTCTGATGGTCTACCGTAAGTAGACAATAAAGCTTTGGAGGAGCGGATATCACCGTGGGGTCTGTCTGGTCTTCTTCAAATGGTATGTGGGTTCTTCACTTCCACAGTTATACAATAAGAAAAGAAAAGCCTCCATAGTGTAAAACCTTACAGCATTTTATTTTTATAAAATCATGTGGGACAAATGTATGAACCCACTCTGTTAAAATCACAACAAGATGTAATCCTAAAATACAGAAGCTGGGACTCCTACCAGATGGTGTTGTCCACTCCAAGAAGTAGACAATATGAGCATGGACTGGGGGGCCAACAGGCGTCCCTGAAGTTCGACCTCCAAATCCTAGATAGGAATCCCTCTGTCTGTTCACCTTCCTTGCCAACGCGTTTCGATACCCACAGTATCTTCCTCAAGGCATAAGGAAGGTGTGCATACAGTGGGCCTTTTATACCCACTAGGTGGTAAACATGAGCTATCCCTAAAACTAGACATGGATCAACTGACATTCTTTCCCTAAGTATACATATGGAACAAATTTTCCCACATCCAATCCATTTCCTAAATTATAGGATCCCCTATTGCTTAAAAAGTCCGCCAAAAGGAGCCATATACATCATCAAAACATCATCAGGCCGCGTCACTACGTATGACCACATCCCTCGTTCCCGTCCGTCTCCCGGAAGTGACGTAAGCCGCGCCGTCATCAGCCGCGTCAAACCCGGAAGTCCAGTGTTGCGTTTCAGACCTTCGCCTCCCGGAAGTGATGTATACCGCGTCGTCATCATCGGCATTACACCCGGAAGTCTTATTCCACGCTCCATCCTTAATCTTATATGGCACTCGAGGGATGGAAACTAATACCCGAAATGGATTCCAAATGTTCTCGGCTTATCTTTCACAATAAATATCCCATGATGTCATCATCGGCGGAACATATTTGTATATCACGATGTAGTAGATTTTAATAACTCAGCTGTATTGGATCTTCATCTAATGTACCTTAATATAAAAATGCATGTATTAGATTCTTTCTTGGATGCAATGGGTATACATTATAAAAACCACTTCAACTCAAAGTCTTTGTTAATACCCTCTGGTTTCAGTGTCTTAAAACAATGTATCATATTCATTTCCATTTTAGCCAACCTTTTATTAATATCACTGTGTCTTATGTCACCACTAACTTTTTTCAGACCATAAAAATTAATAATGTGTTTAATATCACAGCTGTGTTCATCTTTAAAATGTGAAGATAAAGCATGGGTTTCTGTCCCCTTTTTAATATTGCGTAGGTGCTCACTAATTCGTATTTTTAGCGGCCTACTTGTTCTGCCAATATAAAATAGATGGCATGAACACTCAATCCCATAGACAACGTTATTGGTGTTGCAAGTTATAAACTCCTGAATCTTACACATTTTCCCATTTATGTTAACATCCTCTTTTTTGTTACCAAAGGTATTCTTTACGTTCTTGCATCCTACACAGTCTCCACATCTATAGAAACCCTTTGATGTTATCGTGGGGATGTTTACTGGTGTTGGGCATAAACTTTTGACCAGCTGTGATTTAAGGTTTGGTGCTCTTCTAAATATGCATAGAGGTTTTTCAGGGATATCATTTCCAATAACCGGATCCCTTTTTAACAAGTTCCAGTGTTTCTTCAGAACCCCTTCTACTTGTTTATGTTGTGAGGTAAATTGTGTTGTGAAGGCCCACTTAAATCTTTCATCTTCCCTATTTGTCTTCCGTTCTTTATATATAAGATCTTTTCTATCAGTGTTTTGGGCGATTTCTAATGAACTCAGGACACTTTTCTCATCATAGCCACAGGCTAAAAAGTTATCTTTCATTTCAGCCGCCTGTTCATTAAAAGTAGAGTTCTCAGTGCAGTTCCGTCTTAACCGTTTAAACTGCCCTATAGGTATCGATTTTAACCAGTTGTCGTGATGACAACTGTCCCTTTGGATATATGCCCTTGAGTCGGTTGGCTTGATTAAATTCTTCGTTTTTAGGACCCCTTCTTCCACGTATAAACTAAGGTCTAGGAAATCTATCCGGTGTTTATCAATATTAAATGTTAGAACAATATTCCTGTCATTAGAGTTGAGGTAGGCACAGAAAGAGTCTAACTCTTCTCTATTCCCTTTCCAGACGAAAATTATGTCGTCTATATACCTCCGCCAGGCCACCAGGTTCGCCCCGTGTGGGTTGTTATTCCACACTACCTCATCCTCCCATACGCCCATGAAAATATTGGCGTAACTCGGGGCGAACCTGGTGCCCATGGCGGTCCCTCTCTTCTGGATGAAATACTCATTTTTAAAAATAAAATAATTATTGTTAAGTATGAAGAATATACCTTCCCGAATGAATTCCTGAAGTGAGGGATCAAGGGTGGTGGTCATTAATTTAGTGCAGACAGCCTCTATCCCTTGTTGGTGATCAATAATCGTATAGAGGGAGCTGACATCAGCTGTTATAAGGAAGTAACTATCCTCCCATTTTATCTTTTCCAAAAATTCAAGGGTGTCCCGTGTATCCTTAAGATGTGAGGGGTTGAGTGACACCAAAGGTTGAAGATGGTAGTCAATCCATTGTGACAGATTTGACGTGGCAGACTCAATTCCCGATACAGAAAACCAGCAATTTGAAATACTGTCAAACACCACTAGCGCTAAGGTAAAATATCACCATAACATCCCTTTAGGGCTGAGTGACAGATCCTTTTCCTCTCAGGTGTGTCTCCCGTTCAAGTAGACAGTCTCGGATTCTCAAATATGGATGTCATAGAAAAGATAAAATGAACAACCAATGTGTAGTATGTAATATCACAGCCTAATGGTATACATGTGATGTCCTAAGATAAATGAAGTGGATTCAGAGCGTACCCCACTCACACTGGGAGTGGAGATTTCAAGCGTATCAAGGTTTCTTTTATGGCAATATCCTTCATTAATTCATATAGCCCCCAGAGGTATCAAGGAATAGGGTCGCACTTAGACTTAATACTGGTAAAACTCTTGTAGCAGACAGTCGATGCGTACCCCAACACTCACACTTTGCAGGTGTGTTGTAAACATATAAAGGTATCTTTCTCTCTTTCAAGGGTAAGTTGAAACAAATGCGTACCGCCACTCACAATCTGAGACACTGTATGACTCCTATAAAGGTATCTTTCAATTTTCGTGTGAAGGTAACCACTGGGAAGTTCTAGTGTAGTCTCCCGACGTCGGTCATAAAGAAATGGAAACAAACCAATGTGTGACCAATTGTATCTATCAGGAGTATTCAGCAATTTCCTCCTAGTATGATATCCACTGATTTCAAACACCCTTCAGCACATATGAGTTAATGCGTACCCAAACACTCACACTCTGAAGTTAGGTGGTAACCATATAAAGGTATCTTTTGTGCCTCACTGCGTAATTAGCGGTAGTTAATATTGCGTACCCTGACTCACAATTTGATGTGTTTGGAGGACTCCTATCAAGGTATCTTTAGACTTCAGGTGGCCCATGCAGCTTAAATATTCAGATCATGTATTTTTCCGTTAACCCCAAAAAAGAGAAAAAATGGATGCTCTTACCACAATGAGTAAAAGAAAAGGGGTTACAGATTTTATTTAACAATACATGCCATGAAATATAAGTGGGGACAACCATGCACAAAGATGCACTGGGTAAATACAACTGGATAAAAACAGCAAAGAGAGATGGCACACTCTTGCAAAAAAACTTAACATAAAGAATAAAACAACAAAGTACAAGATAAAAAAATCCGGATAAAACAGCTACTCACACTCCTGTAAATCAACGCGTTTCAGCCCACATCTGGGCCTTTATCAAGATATATTGGAGTGTGTGAGTAGCCTGGTATTTAAAGGACACAGCGCCAATAAGGAGTGAGCAGGAAGTGACATCATAATTGCAGAAGGAATTTTTTTCCTATCTGCAGTTACATTCCCCTTGCTGTTTTTAATAAGCTATATGTTCTAAAGATCAATTTTTTTATATGTATAAAGATTCTCCTCACATAGTGTGAAAAATCTAACTAGAAACGTTAGAAACTGTGGTGTAACATCGCATGTTTCCACTTCCGGCGGAAGTGACATTACGGCATCACGGTGTTCATGGGAAATGTAGTAAACACTCTCAAGTCCGGCCACGCGTCGTTCATGGTTCAATCTGGACGGGAAATGACGTTGCGGCACCAAGCTGTTCATGGGAGATGTAGTTGTGTCTCACAAGTCCTGCCGTTCGTCACTCATGATCCGGTCTGGACAGGAAGTAATCTTGATGCCTCTTGGGAAATGTAGTATTTTTCCCTTACGGATTTAGATCGTTACCGGAAGTGGAGTTTTTTCACCCATTCAGCTGTTTAGGTGTCTTGGGAAATGTAGTTCTTTGCATGCCACACTTTGAGGATTTTGTATCGTGGAGTTCCCTGATTTGACTAGATAGTCAGATTCAACATATCTTCCATTGAATAATGTCATGATGTATTTAGTGCAATAGGTTCTAAAAAACAAGATCGCAGTCAGCATGTAACAGTGTAACAGTACACTTTCCATATTTTTGACATATATATGTAATAATCATAATAAAAAAATTTTTATATTAAAAGTGACATATAAAGTGCATTCAGTGTCTAATTTTTTTAAAAATCGTGATGAACACATTCCCGTTATTAGGGTTATGTAGTTAAATAACCAAGTGTCTATATAATACATAAGTGCTCAATTCCTAACTAGATATTGGTAGAGTGTTCCTCTGTGAATACAAACTTTAATAAAGTTTATATTGGTTATTTGTTATAGTGATAAATGTGCAAAAATGGTGACCAATACCCCATTATTTAGATATTTAAATATATTATTTTATAGGTGTCTAGCTTCATATCTACCATTAAGTGCTTCCTATAACTGGCAATTTGTGAGTGAGTCCCTAATCAGGGTCTATATTTCATAAATTCTGTGTGCAGACACTTCAAATAGAGGCAACAGGATAGAAGATTACATAAACCATTTGATCTCGAAGTCGCTGTTAAGGCCTGTGGGATCTAATGTGTTATAATTGAAGATCAGACTCATCTCAGTTTTCGCTAGTAGGGTTGCGGTGTTACTAGTACGTATGTTCCCCTTAATGTGTCTTAATCCATAAAACCCAGAGACTTCGGAAACACGGCAGCCATGTTTAAGCTTAAAATGGGCTGATAGAGAATGGGTTTCGAGACCTTTTTTGATATTACGGACGTGTTCACCCAGTCTGGTTTTTAATGGGCGCGATGTTCGTCCGATATAAGTCAAATTACAATTACAGGTGACAGCATAAATCACATTACTAGTGTCGCATGTAATGAAATCTCTTATTTCCACTATTTTTTCATTGATGGTTACTTTTTCAATTTTACTGGATCCCCCACTTTTAATGCTTCTACAGCCCATGCAGTTGCCGCACCTGAAAAAGCCCTTAGATCTTATTCTGGATGGCGGTAGTTGGGTGTGCAGAGTGCTGGAAACTAGTTTTGATTTGAGATTAGGGGCCCTGCGGTAAATATGGACCGGTCTATCTGGTGCCAAGGGGCCAATGACCGGGTCATTTTTAACCAGGTTCCAGTGTTTTTTTATAATTTTTTCAATCGATCTATGCTGGAAGGTAAAGTCTGTAATGAAGGCCCATTCATATTTTTTGTCTTTTATTTTTTTCCTATTGTCTGTGTGGAGAAGATCCCTGCGATCTATTCTGTTAACCTCTTCCAGGACATTGTTGATGGTATCACGATTGTATCCACAGGCCTCAAACTTTCGTGATAATGTGGATGCCTGTTGTTGAAAAGTAGTATTTTCACTACAATTTCTTTTGAGTCTTTTTAATTGCCCAACTGGGATCGAGTTAAGCCAGCTTTCATGATGGCAACTGTTTGTGGAAATGTATGTCCCAGAGACCGGATCATGAGTGACGAACGGCAGGACTTGTGAGACACAACTACATCTCCCATGAACAGCTTGGTGCCGCAACGTCATTTCCCGTCCAGATTGAACCATGAACGACGAGTGGCCGGACTTGAGAGTGTTTACTACATTTCCCATGAACACCGTGATGCCGTAATGTCACTTCCGCCGGAAGTGGAAACATGCGATGTTACACCACAGTTTCTAACGTTTCTAGTTAGATTTTTCACACTATGTGAGGAGAATCTTTATACATATAAAAAAATTGATCTTTAGAACATATAGCTTATTAAAAACAGCAAGGGGAATGTAACTGCAGATAGGAAAAAAATTCCTTCTGCAATTATGATGTCACTTCCTGCTCACTCCTTATTGGCGCTGTGTCCTTTAAATACCAGGCTACTCACACACTCCAATATATCTTGATAAAGGCCCAGATGTGGGCTGAAACGCGTTGATTTACAGGAGTGTGAGTAGCTGTTTTATCCGGATTTTTTTATCTTGTACTTTGTTGTTTTATTCTTTATGTTAAGTTTTTTTGCAAGAGTGTGCCATCTCTCTTTGCTGTTTTTATCCAGTTGTATTTACCCAGTGCATCTTTGTGCATGGTTGTCCCCACTTATATTTCATGGCATGTATTGTTAAATAAAATCTGTAACCCCTTTTCTTTTACTCATTGTGGTAAGAGCATCCATTTTTTCTTTTTTTGGGGGTTAACGGAAAAATACATGATCTGAATATTTAAGCTGCATGGGCCACCTGAAGTCTAAAGATACCTTGATAGGAGTCCTCCAAACACATCAAATTGTGAGTCAGGGTACGCAATATTAACTACCGCTAATTACGCAGTGAGGCACAAAAGATACCTTTTATATGGTTACCACCTAACTTCAGAGTGTGAGTGTTTGGGTACGCATTAACTCATATGTGCTGAAGGGTGTTTGAAATCAGTGGATATCATACTAGGAGGAAATTGCTGAATACTCCTGATAGATACAATTGGTCACACATTGGTTTGTTTCCATTTCTTTATGACCGACGTCGGGAGACTACACTAGAACTTCCCAGTGGTTACCTTCACACGAAAATTGAAAGATACCTTTATAGGAGTCATACAGTGTCTCAGATTGTGAGTGGCGGTACGCATTTGTTTCAACTTACCCTTGAAAGAGAGAAAGATACCTTTATATGTTTACAACACACCTGCAAAGTGTGAGTGTTGGGGTACGCATCGACTGTCTGCTACAAGAGTTTTACCAGTATTAAGTCTAAGTGCGACCCTATTCCTTGATACCTCTGGGGGCTATATGAATTAATGAAGGATATTGCCATAAAAGAAACCTTGATACGCTTGAAATCTCCACTCCCAGTGTGAGTGGGGTATGCTCTGAATCCACTTAATTTATCTTAGGACATCACATGTATACCATTAGGCTGTGATATTACATACTACACATTGGTTGTTCATTTTATCTTTTCTATGACATCCATATTTGAGAATCCGAGACTGTCTACTTGAACGGGAGACACACCTGAGAGGAAAAGGATCTGTCACTCAGCCCTAAAGGGATGTTATGGTGATATTTTACCTTAGCGCTAGTGGTGTTTGACAGTATTTCAAATTGCTGGTTTTCTATTTCTTGTTTTAAATGTGGTGACATTTATTTAGAAATCTGTTACACCTAAGCAGCTCAGCGCCAGTTAAGACCACCCCGACACACTTTGTTTCCATATTAGTTTTCTTCACCAACGGGAGGGGTCTAGACGGGCAGCTAACATCCATTTTTGTTTTTTATTCCGATTACCATCATGTTCTCCTATAGAGATCAAAGACTCTCTCTTTTTGAGAAAACCTTCGGTGACAATAATTTGGAAACCGAACTAATAGATGATGATATATATGGAATAATGAACAAATTGGAAACCACCCTTATTAAAGAATGTAAATTATGGTGGGAAGTGACGACCTTAGAACGTTACTTAGCTAATGAAATAATCCCCCGCGGCCTAAAAATACAAAAAATCTCTACCTTTGAAACGGCCAGAGAGGGCTTTAAAAAGGAATGGGAAAACACGATTGACACCTGTTCCTTTTCCCTCATGAAACTTATCATAGAGGAGAGAAAAAGAGAGCTGAATAAACTAGATGAAGATATCGCGATCTATAAGTCACTAGCTTCTCCCTATAATAATTCAGAAGATTACAAAGCTCTCGAAAAAGAAATAGAAAGTAAATTAAGAACAACGCAGAGACAATTAATAGAAAGGAAAGTAAAAAAATATAATAGAGATAAATTGGACAAAAATACTTCCACAGAATCTGAGAGTGGAGTCCATGGTAAGGCAAGATCCCCGGTAAGATTTAAGAATAATAGAAAATATGGTTCCCAGATCTTACCAATAAAAAAATTGTCTCTGCAGGAAAAAGATAGCTTTAAAGACAGGAGAGATGGAGGTTACAGATACAAATCAAGGCCCACTCCAACCTATAGATTTAGACATCGACCGGATAAGAGATGGGAGACTGAGGAGAACCAACGTAGAGACTATACACCTGAATGGAGGAATAGATCCTCTAGAAATACAGTGGCTGCGAAATTTAGAACAAGGACTAACGATATGAGCTATCAGTATAGACCACAGACTCCAACATGGTCAGCTAGACCACCTAGACAAAAAAGAACAAATAGAGATTCATGGAATGCAGATGATGTCCAGGTTGCCAACTATTTCTCCCCCCTGGAGAATTTGGAAGACTCTCCCTGTTTTTTAGACGAGAGAACCCAACGAACGAACTTCAGATAAACACCCAGTTTCGACCAAGGGGCAAAAGAGGGGGAAAATCCAGACCTAGAAAACATAAAAAGAATAAAAGAAAGAATAAAAAGACCCCCACTGAAGTTCTAGCTACCAGCGAGACACAGATACCAGAGTCCGATACAAACACTATGGAATTCAATGATTCTTTAAAAAAGGTGAAAATATTTAATCTAAGTTCACATACTTTAACTGCAAATGAAATTTCAGTGCTTGAAAAGGGCCTGAAATACGCCCCAAGCAATTACATCCACCCATTTGATCTTTATGTGGATGTTCAAAAATACGTGAGGAAGCTAACTGTTAAAAAATTCTTTGCCAGCCATGATAACAGCAGTGAACCAATAGATCCCCCACCACTTACCCCTTATAGACCCAAGTCAATCTTTTTTCCAAAACACGTGCAAGGGCCCCTTTTGGAATCCTTCTCTAAATTAGTTATAAGTGATTTAGCTAAATTACAGTGTCGCCCCAAAAAAAACATCCAATTTAACAACAAAAGAAAGAAAGGCACTGGGCGATTTAAAGAAGTCAGGGTCCTTCATCATTAAACCTGCAGACAAGGGGGGGGGGGGATCGTCTTGTTGGACACTATAAAATACGAGAACGAAGTGTTCAGACAACTTAACGATTCATCTGTTTATAAAAAACTTAGGAACAACCCCACTGAACAGGTCAAAACCAAATTAAAGCTCATGATCGAGAAATATGAAAAAATGGGGACTTTGAGTAATAAAGAATCCTGTTTCATTCTAGTGGAGAACCCAATTACTCCAGTATTGTACATCCTCCCAAAGGTCCACAAAAGCTTGGTGGACCCACCGGGTAGGCCGATAATTTCGGGAGTAGATTCCCTGACTGCAAATCTATCGCAAGTAATAGATCATGTTCTCCAACCGTTGGTTCTATCTAATAAATCCCACTTGAGGGACACCAAGGATTTCTTGGGAACCTTGGCAACCATCAAATGGGAGGAGGGCAGTTTTTTGGTGACGGCTGACGTCACCTCACTCTATACCATCATAAAACATGATTTTGGTATAGAGGCAGTGAAACATTTCCTTGATGCTTCAGATCTTTCAGAGGACATCAAGGAATTTATCATTGAAGGGGTTCAATTCATTCTTGAAAATAATTTTTTTCTTTTCAAAGATCAGTATTATCTCCAAAAGACTGGCACGGCGATGGGCACCAGGTTCGCCCCGAGTTACGCCAACCTCTTTTTGGGGCTGTGGGAGGCCACAACCATCTGGTCCTCCGACGTGCTCGGGTCGAGCCTGGTGTCCTATGTCCGATACATAGATGACGTTTTTTTCATTTGGCGGGGCAATATCGACACCCTGAACGCCTTCTGCCATTATCTTAATTCTAATGATAAGAATATCAATTTGACTTTTCAAATTGATCAAAATTCAGTTAACTTCCTCGATATAACAGTATATATCAAGGATGGCATAATCAACACCAAAACATTTTCAAAACCTACAGACTCTGGGACATACATTTCCACAAACAGTTGCCATCATGAAAGCTGGCTTAACTCGATCCCAGTTGGGCAATTAAAAAGACTCAAAAGAAATTGTAGTGAAAATACTACTTTTCAACAACAGGCATCCACATTATCACGAAAGTTTGAGGCCTGTGGATACAATCGTGATACCATCAACAATGTCCTGGAAGAGGTTAACAGAATAGATCGCAGGGATCTTCTCCACACAGACAATAGGAAAAAAATAAAAGACAAAAAATATGAATGGGCCTTCATTACAGACTTTACCTTCCAGCATAGATCGATTGAAAAAATTATAAAAAAACACTGGAACCTGGTTAAAAATGACCCGGTCATTGGCCCCTTGGCACCAGATAGACCGGTCCATATTTACCGCAGGGCCCCTAATCTCAAATCAAAACTAGTTTCCAGCACTCTGCACACCCAACTACCGCCATCCAGAATAAGATCTAAGGGCTTTTTCAGGTGCGGCAACTGCATGGGCTGTAGAAGCATTAAAAGTGGGGGATCCAGTAAAATTGAAAAAGTAACCATCAATGAAAAAATAGTGGAAATAAGAGATTTCATTACATGCGACACTAGTAATGTGATTTATGCTGTCACCTGTAATTGTAATTTGACTTATATCGGACGAACATCGCGCCCATTAAAAACCAGACTGGGTGAACACGTCCGTAATATCAAAAAAGGTCTCGAAACCCATTCTCTATCAGCCCATTTTAAGCTTAAACATGGCTGCCGTGTTTCCGAAGTCTCTGGGTTTTATGGATTAAGACACATTAAGGGGAACATACGTACTAGTAACACCGCAACCCTACTAGCGAAAACTGAGATGAGTCTGATCTTCAATTATAACACATTAGATCCCACAGGCCTTAACAGCGACTTCGAGATCAAATGGTTTATGTAATCTTCTATCCTGTTGCCTCTATTTGAAGTGTCTGCACACAGAATTTATGAAATATAGACCCTGATTAGGGACTCACTCACAAATTGCCAGTTATAGGAAGCACTTAATGGTAGATATGAAGCTAGACACCTATAAAATAATATATTTAAATATCTAAATAATGGGGTATTGGTCACCATTTTTGCACATTTATCACTATAACAAATAACCAATATAAACTTTATTAAAGTTTGTATTCACAGAGGAACACTCTACCAATATCTAGTTAGGAATTGAGCACTTATGTATTATATAGACACTTGGTTATTTAACTACATAACCCTAATAACGGGAATGTGTTCATCACTATTTTTAAAAAAATTAGACACTGAATGCACTTTATATGTCACTTTTAATATAAAAAAAAATTTATTATGATTATTACATATATATGTCAAAAATATGGAAAGTGTACTGTTACACTGTTACATGCTGACTGCGATCTTGTTTTTTAGAACCTATTGCACTAAATACATCATGACATTATTCAATGGAAGATATGTTGAATCTGACTATCTAGTCAAATCAGGGAACTCCACGATACAAAATCCTCAAAGTGTGGCATGCAAAGAACTACATTTCCCAAGACACCTAAACAGCTGAATGGGTGAAAAAACTTAACTTCCGGTAACGATCTAAATCCGTAAGGGAAAAATACTACATTTCCCAAGAGGCATCAAGATTACTTCCTGTCCAGACCGGATTATGAGTGACGAACGGCAGGACTTGTGAGACACAACTACATCTCCCATGAACAGCTTGGTGCCGCAACGTCATTTCCCGTCCAGATTGAACCATGAACGACGAGTGGCCGGACTTGAGAGTGTTTACTACATTTCCCATGAACACCGTGATGCCGTAATGTCACTTCCGCCGGAAGTGGAAACATGCGATGTTACACCACAGTTTCTAACGTTTCTAGTTAGATTTTTCACACTATGTGAGGAGAATCTTTATACATATAAAAAAATTGATCTTTAGAACATATAGCTTATTAAAAACAGCAAGGGGAATGTAACTGCAGATAGGAAAAAAATTCCTTCTGCAATTATGATGTCACTTCCTGCTCACTCCTTATTGGCGCTGTGTCCTTTAAATACCAGGCTACTCACACACTCCAATATATCTTGATAAAGGCCCAGATGTGGGCTGAAACGCGTTGATTTACAGGAGTGTGAGTAGCTGTTTTATCCGGATTTTTTTATCTTGTACTTTGTTGTTTTATTCTTTATGTTAAGTTTTTTTGCAAGAGTGTGCCATCTCTCTTTGCTGTTTTTATCCAGTTGTATTTACCCAGTGCATCTTTGTGCATGGTTGTCCCCACTTATATTTCATGGCATGTATTGTTAAATAAAATCTGTAACCCCTTTTCTTTTACTCATTGTGGTAAGAGCATCCATTTTTTCTTTTTTTGGGGGTTAACGGAAAAATACATGATCTGAATATTTAAGCTGCATGGGCCACCTGAAGTCTAAAGATACCTTGATAGGAGTCCTCCAAACACATCAAATTGTGAGTCAGGGTACGCAATATTAACTACCGCTAATTACGCAGTGAGGCACAAAAGATACCTTTATATGGTTACCACCTAACTTCAGAGTGTGAGTGTTTGGGTACGCATTAACTCATATGTGCTGAAGGGTGTTTGAAATCAGTGGATATCATACTAGGAGGAAATTGCTGAATACTCCTGATAGATACAATTGGTCACACATTGGTTTGTTTCCATTTCTTTATGACCGACGTCGGGAGACTACACTAGAACTTCCCAGTGGTTACCTTCACACGAAAATTGAAAGATACCTTTATAGGAGTCATACAGTGTCTCAGATTGTGAGTGGCGGTACGCATTTGTTTCAACTTACCCTTGAAAGAGAGAAAGATACCTTTATATGTTTACAACACACCTGCAAAGTGTGAGTGTTGGGGTACGCATCGACTGTCTGCTACAAGAGTTTTACCAGTATTAAGTCTAAGTGCGACCCTATTCCTTGATACCTCTGGGGGCTATATGAATTAATGAAGGATATTGCCATAAAAGAAACCTTGATACGCTTGAAATCTCCACTCCCAGTGTGAGTGGGGTACGCTCTGAATCCACTTAATTTATCTTAGGACATCACATGTATACCATTAGGCTGTGATATTACATACTACACATTGGTTGTTCATTTTATCTTTTCTATGACATCCATATTTGAGAATCCGAGACTGTCTACTTGAACGGGAGACACACCTGAGAGGAAAAGGATCTGTCACTCAGCCCTAAAGGGATGTTATGGTGATATTTTACCTTAGCGCTAGTGGGGGTACATTTACTAAGATTCGTATTTTCCAGAATCATGTCCAAGTTCAATCACGAATGACATCGACAGTGTAAAATTGCAACTTTTTGAATTGATTACGATGGATTTACTAAGCTGTCGTATTCGGGTTTTTCTTTTGTTCCGATGTCGATGTCATTCGTGGTTTTTTACCTATTTTTACGGCAGTGATTAGCAAAACACTGCCGACTTTTTTTACAATCAATCTCGGCCGGATCTGTGTGATCCGTGCTGGGGTTTTTTTTTTTTTTTTTATTAAATTAAACACTGTAAAATCATTAAAAAAAATGCGTGGGGTCCCCCCTCCTAAGCATAACCAGCCTCGGGCTCTTTGAGCCGATCCTGGTTGCAAAAATATGGTGAAAAAAATGACAGGGGTTCCCCCATATTTAAGCAACCAGCATCGGGCTCTGCGCCTGGTCCTGGTTCCAAAAATACGGGGGACAAAAAGAGTAGGGGTCCCCCGTATTTTTAAAACCAGCACCGGGCTCCACTAGCTGGACAGATAATGCCACAGCCGGGGGTCACTTTGATATAGTGCCCTGCGGCCGTGGCATCAAAAATCCAACTAGTCACTCCTGGCCGGGGTACCCTGGGGGAGTGGGGACCCCTTCAATCAAGGGGTCCCCCCCCCAGCCACCCAAGGGCCAGGAGTGAAGCCCGAGGCTGTCCCCCCCCATCCAATGGGCTGCGGATGGGGAGGCTGATAGCCTTTGTTGTCAAAGAAAAGATATTGTTTTTAGTAGCAGTACTACAAGGCCCAGCAAGCCTCCCCCGCATGCTGGTACTTGGAGAACCACAAGTACCAGCATGCGGCGGAAAAACGGGCCCGCTGGTACCTGTAGTACTACTACTAAAAAAATACCCTAAAAAAGACAAGACACACACACCGTGAAAGTATAATTTTATTACATACATACACACATACATACATACTTACCTTAAGTTCCCACGCAGGTCGGTCCTCTTCTCCAGTAGAATCCAAGGGGAACCTGTTGAAGAAATTATACTCACGAGATCCAGGGGTCCAGGCTCCTCGGGAAATCCAGGGGTAATCCACGTACTTGCATAAAATAAGAAAACGGAAAGCCGAGCCACGAACTGAAAGGGGCCCCATGTTTTCACATGGGACTCCTTTCCACGAATGCCAGAAACCCACTCTGACTGATGTCTAAGTGGGTTTCTTCAGCCAATCAGGGAGTGCCACGTTGTAGCACTCTCCTGATCGGCTGTGAGCTCCTGTCCTCACTGACAGGCAGCACACGGCAGTGTTACAATGTAGCGCCTATGCGCTACATTGTAACCAATGATGGGAACTTTCTGCCCTGCGGTTGACCTAAAGTGACGTCACCGCTGAGCAGAAAGTTCCCATCATTGGTTACAATGTAGCGCATAGGCGCTACATTGTAACACTGCCGTGTGCTGCCTGTCAGTGAGGACAGGACCACACAGCTGATCAGGAGAGTGCTACAACGTGGCGCTCCCTGATTGGCTGAAGAAACCCACTTAGACAGAAGTCAAAGTGGGTTTCTGGCATTCGTGGAAAGGTGACCCATGTGCAAACATGGGTCCCCTTTCAGTTCGTGGTCGGGACACCGTTTTGTTTTTTTTGTCAAGTACGTGGATTACCCCTGGATTTCCCGAGGAGCCTGGACCCCTGGATCTCGTGAGTATAATTTCTTCAACAGGTTCCCCTTGGATTCTACTGGAGAAGAGGACCGACCTGCGTGGGAACTTAAGGTAAGTATGTATGTATGTGTGTATGTATGTAATAAAATTATACTTTCACGGTGTGTGTGTCTTGTCTTTTTTTGGGTATTTTTTTAGTAGTAGTACTACAGGTACCAGCGGGCCCGTTTTTCCGTCGCATGCTGGTACTTGTGGTTCTCCAAGTACCAGCATGCGGGGGAGGCTTGCTGGGCCTTGTAGTACTGCTACTAAAAACAATATCTTTTCTTTGACAACAAAGGCTATCAGCCTCCCCATCCGCAGCCCATTGGATGGGGGGGGGACAGCCTCGGGCTTCACCCCTGGCCCTTGGGTGGCTGGGGGGGGGACCCCTTGATTGAAGGGGTCCCCACTCCCCCAGGGTACCCCGGCCAGGGGTGACTAGTTGGATTTTTGATGCCACGGCCGCAGGGCACTATATCAAAGTGACCCCCGGCTGTGGCATTATCTGTCCAGCTAGTGGAGCCCGGTGCTGGTTTTAAAAATACGGGGGACCCCTACTCTTTTTGTCCCCCGTATTTTTGGAACCAGGACCAGGCGCAGAGCCCGATGCTGGTTGCTTAAATATGGGGGAACCCCTGTCAATTTTTACCCCATATTTCTGCAACCAGGATCGGCTCAAAGAGCCCGAGGCTGGTTATGCTTAGGAGGGGGGACCCCACGCAATTTTTTTAAATAAAATAACAACTTTCCCACCCCTTCCCACTGATATACATGCACGGATCTCATGGATCCCTGCATGCCTATCCAATCACGGAAAAAAAAAGTAGGTCTGTTTTTTTTTAGCACTTTTTTACGAGTTGTAATTTTTCACGGCAGTGTTTGTTTGTTTTTTGCTTTGCACTTCTTAGTAAATGACCGAGATTCATACTTAAACAGCCGCGTTTTGACCGATGGTGTATTCATTCGTAATTTTTTACCTGAACTTGCAAAAAATTACGAATGCCCTCATCACTGCCGTGATTAGTGCTTAGTAAATTACCGAGATGACACTTTGATGAAAAAACGGCATCTCGGTCAAAATCGGGAGCTTAGTAAATTTACCCCGTGGTGTTTGACAGTATTTCAAATTGCTGGTTTTCTATTTCTTGTTTTAAATGTGGTGACATTTATTTAGAAATCTGTTACACCTAAGCAGCTCAGCGCCAGTTAAGACCACCCCGACACACTTTGTTTCCATATCAATTCCCGATACGATGGGTCGTCCTGGGGGATGAGTTGCATTTTTATGAACCTTAGGTAATACATACAGTGTAGGGACTACCGGATTTTCAATTAATAGGAATTTAGCCTCATTATCGGTGAGGATCCCTTTCTTATTAAATTTCTCAATCAACTCTTTGATCTTAAGGGAGATCTTATTAGTTGGATTACCCCTCAGTTTTTTATAAGTCCCGGTGTCACCTAATGGACGGTAAATTTATTTTTCATAATCATTGATATTAAGTAATACGACCCCTCCCCCCTTATCTGTGGGTTTAATAATCAGCTGGTTGTCAGATTTCAATCTTATGAGTGCCTTCCTCTCCGGGTTTGACGCGGCTGATGACGGCGCGGCTTACGTCACTTCCGGGAGACGGACGGGAACGAGGGATGTGGTCATACGTAGTGACGCGGCCTGATGATGTTTTGATGATGTATATGGCTCCTTTTGGCGGACTTTTTAAGCAATAGGGGATCCTATAATTTAGGAAATGGATTGGATGTGGGAAAATTTGTTCCATATGTATACTTAGGGAAAGAATGTCAGTTGATCCATGTCTAGTTTTAGGGATAGCTCATGTTTACCACCTAGTGGGTATAAAAGGCCCACTGTATGCACACCTTCCTTATGCCTTGAGGAAGATACTGTGGGTATCGAAACGCGTTGGCAAGGAAGGTGAACAGACAGAGGGATTCCTATCTAGGATTTGGAGGTTGAACTTCAGGGACGCCTGTTGGCCCCCCAGTCCATGCTCATATTGTCTACTTCTTGGAGTGGACAACACCATCTGGTAGGAGTCTCAGCTTCTGTATTTTAGGATTACATCTTGTTGTGATTTTAACAGAGTGGGTTCATACATTTGTCCCACATGATTTTATAAAAATAAAATGCTGTAAGGTTTTACACTATGGAGGCTTTTCTTTTCTTATTGTATAACTGTGGAAGTGAAAAACCCACATACCATTTGAAGAAGACCAGACAGACCCCACGGTGATATCCGCTCCTCCAAAGCTTTATTGTCTACTTACGGTAGACCATCAGAAGGGGTACGAGTCATCACCTCAATATTTGATATTGTTTTCATTCATTACCATATTACGCTATGTTTATTTTTGTTCTTTTGAGGTATTGAGTATCACTGATCTATGTGAACCTCGAGAAGGAAAAGAACCGGTTCTGTTTGGGCCATTTACTTGAGGAGTTGTGCGCTTTTCGTGTGGTGGTATTGTTCCATTGTATTGCATTTGTTTGGGGTGTGGGTGACACTCCCTCCATTTCACACATTAGCAGCCATTCTTTGCGCAGTGGGAAAACTCCATCTACCCCATTCCAGACTTATATAGTAAGTTCAATGTCTGCACATACAGTTCTTGATCCTGTTTCTGTACTCAGAGTACACGGAATACGTTTATACAGGTCACCACAAAAGCTCAATAGCCTAATGGTCACACCTTCCCCGTATTAGGGGCGGCTGCTCTGTTCCTCAAAAAGTGCCACTTGGTAAAACGGGCCAGAGTAAATCTGGAAGAACAAGCGCCTATGGTGTAGTATTTCTCACAACGTATGTCACACGCAAGAGTATAATTGTGTATCGGATTATAGCTTGATACAAGGCACATCAATCTCCCCTTCTTTTAGTTCTGGTAACTCAGGATCTAAAAGGGGCAGGGACACACACAAATTCGCTGCATAGCGTAGTAAATTTTCAATCAGCGGTAATAAATAAAATACAAAAAATGTCATGCGTACCAAAAGTACAATTCAATCGTGCATATCAATATTGACCATTTACCCAGGTGCCGGAAGCTCAGTTTTTACTTGGATTCCTCTCAACGTTTATGAAAAGTATAAACAAATGTATTAATTAATACATAAATAAAAAGAAATAAGCTTAGCTCAATGGTGAGTATGAAATCAGTTTGTCATCAGGTAGGTCTCTCTCAACGCGTTGCGCCTCCACTCCGCCTAACTATACCTTTTCAGGATCATCAACTACTTTTTTTTTGGTGTGTGCAAAAACACTAAAGTTTATTGTACAGTGTATTATTTGATGTGATTGGTTGCAATAAGTATACTGTATCATTCCTTTTCACTTCCTTCATATGTGGCAGATATGTAGCACAACATGGCTGTGATCTTTAAGCCTTGTGTGCATCTCATTACGTTTGTCTAAGATCTGGGTGCGGAAATGTTACTGAGCAGTAATGCTGAGCTGTAGAATTGTATGTCGTACATACATGAGCACATTCCCTACTCTGCTTATTAAAGGTCACTTGGGAAAGTGGACATCATGCAGATAAGCATATGTGCCTACCCTATACACAGCTGTGTGGAGTTTTCTTTTAGAATATGCCTCTGAATGTAAGTGTAACTTGAAAGTCATGTTTACTTCCACTAAAATACTGCTTGGTTTTAGTCTATTTGAGCTTCTAACTACTCATGAGTGAGTTTAAATTTTCTTATTTCTACATGTGCCACATGTATAGTGTTCATGCTAGACTGTTTTAGTAGACCCTTCAGCTACGCACTGCTAAAACAGCCTGCACAGTGCTGTGCTGCCATCGTGTGAATAGATGCCGTGCGCACGGCATCTATTCAGGGCCGTCTCTTTGTATGGGCTCAATGGGCACTTGCCCAAGGGCCCCAGGAGTATAAGGGCCATAGGCTGATCGCTGGGGGCCCCTCTTTCCAGGGGTACAAGATTTTTGAAAATCGGCCCTGGGGAACCGGAAAAATCAGACTTCAAACCAGTGGTCCCCATCCAAGCCGGTTATATCGGGTTCTGTCTGACTTAGAGTTTTTCTGAGGGTATTCTCCAAAAACTGGGACTCCCCAATCCCCCCCTTTGGTGGACACTGGCAGCTTGTCTCTACTAGGCCCAGATCCAGAGAGATCAGCCTTCCAGCAGCTGGTCCCTGCTAAAGCTCTACACGCCTGGTATGCAGTTTCAGATTTTTGTTGGTTGATTGCTCTGGCTCCTGAGCTTTGATCCCCAAGCCACAAGTACCTCCCGAAAGGTGGCACTCTCTAGGTATTTTTTTTTTTTTCATCCTATTCAAATCTAAGAAATTTATTCAGAGGAACTTGAGATATCTGCAGTCAAGCAAGTTTCCCTCCCACCAGAAAATGATGAATATTAAACCCACTCCACTATCCAACTCTCCCCTACGTATTAAACACCCCCTACCAACCTGGAAGTCATGTACCCTGGCCCCTTCATTCAGCCCAATGCCCCCTTCTACAGTTTAGTGTTCTCCCTCCCGCCCCATCTCCTACCATCTGTGCAGTAAAGGAGTAATTAGCAGAGATTACTACTCCAGGTCCTACATGTGGAGTGGAAGATAGTACACCCCTTACCACCCGTGGGACATCAAAGCTGCTGCTGCTACCACCCCCCACCCCTACCGCTGGAGCATGAGTAGGGGCCCCAGTGCATTGCTGTGCCCAAGGGCCTACACTGCTGTTAAAACGGCCCTGACTGCAGTCTGACACTAACTTGTCAGAGTTTAGCCCCAAAGGCTGATGCCATCCTAAGGTGGAGCTGCGTTATGCTTATGGAGGCATTTTCAGAGGAGAAGGATCTTGTGATTCCTCCCCTGCAGGCTCCATCCTGCACTGAAGTGTATGAGAAAGTGACGCTGCTGCATGTGCAATGTCAGGAACTGTGGTAATCTATTAAAATGCTAACGATTCCTCATTTATGGCAGGATGTATTGTGCAGGAACAGGGGTTCTCGCAGCCGTTGTCCCTTCAGGAATGTATAATCTGTGGAAGGGATAACTATGTACAAATCCATGAAATACACCAAGATACAGACTCTTAATAATTGTGGAACTGCATGATTATTAGTACATATGCCTAAGGGGTCTATCCATGCAGCCCTCATGCCAACTAAAAATCTGTGTTGCCGATTATGGAAACAATACAGGTTAAAGCAGAGCTGCTATTTACCAATCTGGGGATCCTTTTTGCAATGGTTTTCTCTGCGTTCCAGTAGCCTAGTGCTGATTGCAGTGGGTTATTGAGCATGCGCACAGTGGGCCTGAATCAGATGTGGAGGGAGTTTCTATCACTGCAGTGATATTGTTGTATGATAATGCATCAGGAGGTGTCTATTATAAGCAGATGTCCCCTGCTGCAGTAATGATCCGACCTGCGAAATGGCTTCAGTGAGTAACAATCTGCTGTCGTCATGCGTCGCAGGACCTGTTCTCACCCATACAGAACGGGTCCTATGTTTTCGAAAGTACCAATAATCTGTACTTTGTGGCAAAGTGCGCACCTCCAACCACATCTGAATTAGGACCAGTAGCTTGATCAGGCAGATATCAGGCAAAACCCTTGCTTTAGTACAAAATCTGCATCATATTACAGGACTGTTTCTGTTTTTCTCATACGTCCTAGAGGATGCTGGGGACACCATTAGAACCATGGGGTATAGATGGGTTCCGCACGAGACATGGGCACTTTAAGACTTTGAAAGGATGTGAACTGGCTCCTCCCTCTATGCCCCTCCTCCAGACTCCGGTTTTAGAATTGTGCCCAGTGAGACTGGACGCACTAAGGGGAGCTCTACTGAGTTTCTCTGTAAAGACTTTTTGTTAGGTTTTTTATTTTCAGGGAGGCTGCTGGCAACAGTCTCCCTGCTTCGTGGGACTTAGGGGAGAGAAGTATGACCCACTTCCAGTGAGTTCAAGGGCTCTGCTTCTGGCTACAGGACACCATTAGCTCCTGAGGGTTTGATCGCTGGGTACGCTCAGATGCTCGCTCCCACAGCCTGCCGTCACCCCCTTTCAGAGCCAGAAGTCAGAAGACAGGTGAGTAACCGAAGAAAAGAAGACTTATCTTCAGTGACTGCATTTGCAGAGGTACCGCGCAGCGGGCAGATGCTGCGCGCCAAGCTCTCACACAGCACTGCAGGGTGCAGGGCGCGGGGGGGCGCCCTGGGCAGCTGAAAACAATCCTCATAAGCACACTGGCAAGAGCGGACATTAGTGCCGCGGCACTGTCCCAACCCCCGCCAGTATAAATATTGAGAAAAGCGGGACAAGCGCGCCATTACGGGGGCGGAGCTTTTTCCTCACAGCTCACGGCGCCATTTCCTCTCCACAAGCTGCAGAGACGCTGGTCCTCCACACACACTGCCAAGTACCAGGGGTGCAAAACGGAGGGGGGAGGCATAGAATTGGTGCTATATATATATATATAGATAGATAGATAGATAGATAGATAGATATCTATATCTATGTGATAAAAGCGCTATAGGTTTGAGGCATTGTCTTGGCAATTTCAGACCTGTTTTTTCAGCGCAGGGTTGTGAGCTGGCAAATCCCCTCTGTGTCTCTCTGACAGACTTTACGGTGGGTCTGTCCCCTATATGCCCAGTGTGTCTGGGTGTATGGTGCACGAGTGTTGACATGTCTGAGGCTGAAGGCTCTTCCCAGGAGGAGGCTGTATTAGGGACGCAGACGGCTGCGGGGGTGACCCTGTCTGCACTGCCGACACCTGATTGGGTAAATGTGTTGAACGCCTTGAATGCTAATGTGGCTCTTATTAGTAAGAGGTTAGATAAGCCTGAGTCGCAGACCCAGGCATGGAAGAAATCTGTGGAAGATATGTTATTCCAAAGTCGGGTCCCATCAGGGTCAAAAAAAGTATGTTGGCCCAATTGGCAGACACTGATACCGACACGGACACTGATTCCAGTGTCGACTATAGTGATTCCAGGTTAGACCCAAAATTTGCAAAGAGCATTCAGTACATGATTGTGGCGGTTAAAGATGTGTGAGGACCCAGCTATCCCTGATAAAAGGGTCTGTATATATAAAGAAAGGAAACCTTCCTCCCTCTCATGAACTGAACACGCTATTTGAAAAAGTTTGGGAAGGTCCTGACAGAAAGTTTCAGATTCTCAAAAGAATTATGGCTTATCTTAACTTATCCGTTTCCCTCGACGGATAGGGAAAAGTGGGAGTCAACCCCCACTGTGGACAAGGCCTTGTCTCATTTGTCTAAGAAGGTGGCTCTCCCATCACCTGACACGGCGGCCCTTAAGGATCCTGCGGATCGTAAACAAGAAACTACGTTGAAGTCCATTTATGTGACCACAGGTACACTACTCCGACCTGTCATTGCGTCTGCGTGGGTAAGTAGTGCTTTCGAAAAGTCGGCAGATAACTTGTCATCTGATATAGATACCCTAGATAGGGATAGCATCCTCTTGACGCTGGGTTATATCAAGGACGCTGCAGCATACCTTAAGAAAGCTGCAAGAGATATTGGTCTTTTGGGATCAAAGGCCAATGCCATGGCTGTCTCCGCTAGGCGTGCGTTGTGGATTCACCAATGGAATGCTGATGCTGACTCCAAGAAAAGTATGGAATCTCTACCATATAAAGGTAAGGTCTTATTTGGAGACGGCCTTGATGATTTGGTGTCTACGGCTACCACGGGTAAGTCATCCTTTTTACCTTATGTTCCTCCACAACAAAAGAAAACGCACCATTATCAGATGCAGTCCTTTCGGCCCAATAAATTCAGAAAGGTCCGGGGTTCTTCCTTCCTTGCTACTAGAGGAAGGGGAAGAGGTAAACGATCTCCAGCCTTGTCAGGCTCCCAGGAGCAGAAGTCCTCCCAGGCTTCTACCAATTCCACCGCATGACGTTGGGGCTCCTATGCGGGAGTCCGCACCGGTGGGGGCCCGTCTAAAACTATTCAGTCAGGTTTGGGTTCATTCTAACCTAGACCCTTGGATTTTACAAATAGTATCCCAAGGGTACAAGCTGGAGTTTCAAGACGTCCCCCCTCGCCGTTTTTTCAAATCGGCTTTACCAGCTTCTCTTCCCGACAGGGAGGTAGTTTGCGACGCAATACAAAAATTGTGTCAAAATCAAGTTATCGTCAAGGTTCCCCAGTCACAACAGGGAGAAGGTTTTTATTCGAACCTGTTTGTGGTCCCGAAGCCGGACGGCTCGGTCAGACCAATCCTAAACCTGAAATCCCTGAATTTCTACCTAAAGAGATTCAAATTCAAGATGGAGTCTCTCCGAGTAGTGACCTCCAGTCTGGATGAAGGGGATTTTATGGTGACGGTGGACATAAGATGCCTACTTACATGTTCCCATTTTTCCTCCGCATCAGGCTTACCTGAGATTTGCAATTCAGGATTGTCATTACCAATTTCAAACGTTGCCGTTTGGTCTATCCACGGCTCCGAGGATTTTCACCAAAGTAATGGCGGAGATGATGGTTCTCCTTCGCAAGCAAGGAGTCACAATTATCCCATACTTGGATGATCTTCTGATAAAGGTGAGATCCAGGGAACAGTTGGTCCAAAACGTTGCACTCTCCATGACAGTTCTTCAACAACATGGTTGGCTCCTAAACTTGCCAAAATCACAGTTTATTCCGACGACGCGGTTGTCGTTTTTGGGAATGATATTAGACACAGAACTACAGAGAGTCTTTCTTCCTGTGGAAAAAGCTCTGGAACTTCAGAGTCTGGTCAAACAAATTCTGAAACCAGCAAGAGTGTCAATCCATCTATGCATTTGGTTGCTGGGGAAGATGGTTGCGGCCTACGAGGCCATTCAATTTGGCAGGTTCCATGCCAGAGTGTTCCAGTGGGACCTGTTGGACTAGTGGTCCGGGTTCCATCTACACATGCCCCAGAGGATAATCTTGTCTTCCAAGACCAGGGTATCACTCCTATGGTGGCTGCACAGCTCTCACCTCCTAGAGGGGCGCAGGTTCGGGATACAGGACTGGATCCTAGTGGCCACGGATGCAAGCCTCCGAGGCTGGGGGGCCGTCACAATGAGAGAAAATTTCCAAGGAAGATGGTCAAGTCAGGAAACTTGTCTCCGCGTAAATGTTCTGGAGATAAGGGCCATTTACAATGGCCTACTACAAGCGGGACAAGTCAGGAAACTTGTCTCCATATAAATGTTCTGGAGCTAAGGGCCATTTACAATAACCTACTACAAGCGGGACATCATCTTCGAGATCTGCCTGTATTGATCCAGTCGGACAATGTAACAGCGGTAGCGTACATAAACCGTCAGGGCGAAACGAAAAGCAGAGCGGCGATGGCAGAAGCCACAAGGATTTTCCGCTGGGCGGAAAAGTATACAAGCGCTCTGTCAGCAATCTTCATTCCAGGAGTGGACAACTGGGAAGCAGACTTCCTCAGCAGACACGATCTCCATCCAGGAGAGTGGGGCCTCCACCAAAAAGTCTTCAAGGAGGTTACAGGTCGTTGGGGAATTCCTGAAGTAGACATGATGGCTTCTCGTCTCAACAAGAAGCTTCAGAGATATTGTTCCAGATCAAGGGACCCTCAAGCGATTGCAGTGGATGCTCTCGTGACACCGTGGGTGTTTCAGTCGGTGTATGTATTCCCTCCACTTCCTCTCATTCCAAAAGTTCTAAAGATCATAAGAAGAACAAAGATCCGAGCGATCCTCATTGTTCCAGACTGGCCAAGTAGGGCTTGGTATCCAGATCTTCAGGACTTACTCATCGGAGATCCCTGGCCTCTTCCCCTGCGTGAGGACCTGTTACAACAGGGGCCATGCGTGTATCAGGACTTACCGCGGCTACGTTTGATGGCGTGGCAGTTGAACGCAATATCCTAGCCCGTAAGGGTATTCCCAGTGAAGTCATTCCCACACTTATTCAGGATAGAAAAGAGGTGACGTCTATACATTACCACCGTATTTGGAGAAAATGTGTGTCTTGGTGTGAATCCAAGAAGGCTCCTACGGAAGAGTTTCAGCTAGGACGGTTTCTCCATTTTCTACAAGCAGGTGTGGATGCGGGCCTAAAATCGGGCTCAATCAAGGTTCAGATTTCAGCCTTATCGATTTTCTTTCAGAAACAATTAGCCTCCCTTCCAGAAGTTCAGACTTTTGTGAAGGGCATATTGCACATCCAATCTCCATTTGTGCCTCCAGTGGCACCATGGGATCTTAATGTGGTGTTGCAATTCCTTCAATCACATTTGTTTGAACCTTTACGGAAGGTGGAGTTGAAATTCCTCACTTGGAAAGTGGTCAACCTGTTGGCCTTGGCATCTGCAAGGCGGGTGTCTGAGTTGGCGGCCTTGTCTCACAAGAGCCCTTATTTGATCTTCCATGAAGATAGAGCTGAATTGAGGACACGTCAGCAATTTTTACCGAAGGTGGTTTCCTCTTTCCACATAAACCAACCTACCGTGGTACCTGTGGCTACTGACGCCTTCGTTGAATCAAAATCTCTGGATGTGGTCAGAGCTTTGAAGATTTATGTCGCCAGAACGGCTCAGATTAGGAAAACAGAAGCTCTGTTTGTCCTGTATGCTCCCAACAAGGTTGGGTGTCCTGCTTCTAAGCAGACCATTGCGCGCTGGATCTGTAACACGATTCAGCAGGCCCATTCCACGGCTGGATTGCCATTACCGGAATCGGTGAAGGCCCATTCCACTAGGAAGGTGGGTTCATCCTGGGCGGCTGCCCGGGGGGTCTCGGCATTGCAACTTTGCCGAGCAGCTACTTGGTCGAGGTCAAACACTTTTGCAAAGTTCTACAAGTTTGACACCTTGGCCGATGCAAACCTTAAGTTCCGTCAATCGGTGCTGCAGAGTCGTCCGCATTCTCCCGCCCGTTCTAGAGCTTTGGTATAACCCCATGGTTCTAACGGTGTCCCCAGCATCCTCTAGGACGTATGAGAAAATAGGATTTTAATACCTACCGGTAAATCCTTTTCTCTTAGTCCGTAGATGATGCTGGGCGCCCGTCCCGGTGTGTATTGTATCTGCAGTTAATAGTTATGGTTACACATATGTTGTGTTACGTTTATTGTCAGCCTGTTACTGCAATTGTTCATGCCGTTGGCCTGTGTTCTGTTGAATGCCATGTTCTGCGGCATGGTTGAGGTGTGAGCTGCTATGAATCTCACCTTAGTTTACCAATAAATCCTTTCCTCGAAATGTCTGTCGCCCTGGGCACAGTTCCTATAACTGGAGTCTGGAGGAGGGGCATAGAGGGAGGAGCCAGTTCACACCCTTTCAAAGTCTTAAAGTGCCCATGTCTCCTGCGGATCCCGTCTATACCTCATGGTTCTAATGGTGTTCCCAGCATCCTCTACGGACTAAGAGAAAAGGATTTACCGGTAGGTATTAAAATAAGATTTTACTCACCGGTAAATCTATTGCTTGTAGTCCGTAGTGGATGCTGGGCACTCCGAAAGGACCATGGGGAATAGCGGCTCCGCAGGAGACTGGGCACAACTAACGAAAGCTTTTAGGTCACCTGGTGTGCACTGGCTCCTCCCACTATGACCCTCCTCCAAGCCTCAGTTAGGACACTGTGCCCGGAAGAGCTGACATAATAAGGAAGGATTTTGAATCCCGGGTAAGACTCCTACCAGCCACACCAATCACACCGTATAACTCGTGATACTATACCCAGTTTAACAGTATGAAAACAACTGAGCCTCTCAACAGATGGCTCAACAATAACCCTTTAGTTAACAATAACTATGTACAAGTATTGCAGACAATCCGCACTTGGGATGGGCGCCCAGCATCCACTACGGACTACGAGAAATAGATTTACCGGTGAGTAAAACCTTATTTTCTCTGACGTCCTAGTGGATGCTGGGAACTCCGAAAGGACCATGGGGATTATACCAAAGCTCCCAAACGGGCGGGAGAGTGCGGATGACTCTGCAGCACCGAATGAGAGAACTCAAGGTCCTCCTCAGACAGGGTATCAAATTTGTAGAATTTTGCAAACGTGTTTGCCCCTGACCAAGTAGCAGCTCGGCAAAGTTGTAAAGCCGAGACCCCTCGGGCAGCCGCCCAAGATGAGCCCACCTTCCTTGTGGAATGGGCTTTTACTGATTTAGGATGCGGCAGTCCAGCCGCAGAATGCGCCAGCTGAATTGTGCTACAAATCCAGCGAGCAATAGTCTGCTTAGAAGCAGGAGCACCCAGTTTGTTGGGTGCATACAGGATAAATAGCGAGTCAGTTTTCCTGACTCTAGCCGTCCTGGAAACATAAATTTTCAAGGCCCTGACTACGTCCAGTAACTTGGAATCCTCCAAGTCCCTAGTAGCCGCAGGCACCACAATAGGTTGGTTCAAATGAAAAGCTGATACCACCTTAGGGAGAAACTGAGGACGAGTCCTCAATTCCGCCCTATCCATATGGAAAATCAGATAAGGGCTTTTACATGACAAAGCTGCCAATTCTGACACACGCCTGGCTGAAGCCAAGGCCAATAACATGACCACTTTCCACGTGAGATATTTTAGATCCACGGTTTTAAGTGGCTCAAACCAATGTGATTTTAAGAAACTCAACACCACGTTGAGATCCCAAGGTGCCACTGGAGGCACAAACGGGGGCTGAATATGCAGCACTCCTTACACAAACGTCTGAACTTCAGGTAGTGAAGCTAGTTCTTTCTGGAAGAAAATCGACAGAGCCGAGATCTGTACCTTAATGGAGCCTAATTTCAGGCCCATAGTCACTCCTGCTTGTAGGAAATGCAGAAATCGACCTAGTTGAAATTCCTCTGTTGGGGCCTTTTTGGCCTCACACCAAGCAACATATTTCCGCCATATGCGGTGATAATGCTTTGCAGTTGCATCTTTCCTGGCTTTAATCAGCGTAGGAATGACTTCCTCTGGAATGCCCTTTTCCTTCAGGATCCGTCGTTCAACCGCCATGCCGTCAAACGCAGCCGCGGTAAGTCTTGGAACAGACAGGGCCCCTGCTGCAGCAGGTCCTGTCTGAGCGGCAGAGGCCATGGGTCCTCTGAGATCATCTCTTGAAGTTCCGGGTACCACGCTCGTCTTGGCCAATCCGGAACCACGAGTATTGTTCTTACTCCTCGTTTTCTTATTATTCTCAGTACCCTTGGTATGAGAGGCAGAGGAGGGAACACATAAACTGACTGGTACACCCACGGTGTCACTAGAGCGTCCACAGCTATCGCCTGAGGGTCCCTTGACCTGGCGCAATATCTCTCTAGTTTTTTGTTTAGGCGGGACGCCATCATGTCCACCTGTGGCCGTTCCCATCGATTTACAATCAGCGTGAAGACTTCTGGATGAAGTCCCCACTCTCCCGGGTGGAGGTCGTGTCTGCTGAGAAAGTCTGCTTCCCAGTTGTCCACTCCCGGAATGAACACTGCTGACAGTGCTAGTACGTGATTTTCCGCCCATCGGAGAATCCTTGTGGCTTCTGCCATTGCCATCCTGCTTCTTGTGCCGCCCTGTCGATTTACATGGGCGACTGCCGTGATGTTGTCTGACTGGATCAGTACCGGCTGGTGTAGAAGCAGGGATTTTGCCTGACTTAGGGCATTGTAAATGGCCCTTAGTTCCAGAATATTTATGTGTAGGGAAGTCTCCTGACTCGACCATAGTCCTTGGAAGTTTCTTCCCTGTGTGACTGCCCCCCAGCCTCGAAGGCTGGCATCCGTGGTCACCAGGACCCAGTCCTGTATGCCGAATCTGCGGCCCTCTAGAAGATGAGCACTCTGCAGCCACCACAGCAGAGACACCCTGGTTCTTGGAGACAGGGTTATTAGGCGATGCATCTGAAGATGCGATCCGGACCATTGGTCCAACAGGTCCCACTGAAAGATTCTGGCATGGAACCTGCCGAAAGGAATTGCTTCGTAAGAAGCCACCATCTTTCCCAGGACCCGCGTGCAGTGATGCACCGATACCTGTTTTGGTTTCAGGAGGTCTCTGACTAGAGATGACAGCTCCTTGGCTTTCTCCTCCGGGAGAAACACTTTTTTCTGGACTGTATCCAGAATCATACCCAGGAACAGTAGACGTGTCGTCGGAACCAGCTGTGATTTTGGAATATTCAGAATCCAACCGTTCTGGTATAGCACCTCCTGAGATAGTGCTACTCCCACCAACAACTGCTCCTTGGACCTCGCCTTTATTAGGAGATCGTCCAAGTACGGGATAATTAAAACTCCCTTTCTTCGAAGGAGTATCATCATTTCCGCCATTACCTTGGTAAACACCCTCGGTGCCGTGGAGAGTCCAAACGGCAGCGTCTGGAATTGGTAATGGCAATCCTGTACCACAAATCTGAGGTACTCCTGGTGAGGATAGTAAATGGGGACATGCAGGTAAGCATCCTTGATGTCCAGGGATACCATGTAATCCCCCTCCTCCAGGCTTGCAATAACCGCCCTGAGCGATTCCATCTTGAACTTGAATTTTTTTTATGTATGTGTTCAAGGATTTCAAATTTAAAATGGGTCTCACCGAACCGTCCGGTTTCGGTACCACAAACAGTGTGGAATAGTAACCCCGTCCTTGTTGAAGTAGGGGCACCTTGATTATCACCTGCTGTGAATACAGCTTGTGAATTGCCGCTAGCACAGCCTCCCTGTCTGAAGGAGTAATCGGCAAGGCAGATTTTAGGAACCGGTGGGGTGGAGACGCCTCGAATTCCAGTTTGTACCCTTGAGATACTATTTGCAGGATCCAGGGATCCACCTGTGAGCGAGCCCACTGATCGCTGAAATTTTTGAGGCGGCCACCCACCGTACCTGGCTCTGTCTGTGGAGCCCCACCGTCATGCTGCGGACTTGGAAGAAGCGGGGGAGGACTTTTGCTCCTGGGAACCTGCTGTTTGTTGCAGCCTTTTTCCCCTACCTCTGCCTCTGGACAGAAAGGACCCGCCTTTTCCACGCCTGTTTTCTGTTTTTCTGAGTCCGAAAGGACTGTACCTGATAAAACGGCGCCTTTTTAGGCTGTGAGGGAACATGGGGTAAAAATGCTGACTTCCCAGCAGTTGCTGTGGAAACTAGGTCCGAGAGACCATCCCCAAATAACTCCTCACCCTTATAAGGCAAAACTTCCATGTGCCTTTTTGAATCTGCATCCCCTGTCCACTGGCGAGTCCATAAGCCTCTCCTAGCAGAAATGGACAATGCACTTATTTTAGATGCCAGCCGGCAGATCTCCCTCTGTGCATCTCTCATGTATAAGACTGAGTCTTTTATATGCTCTATGGTTAGCAGAATAGTGTCCCTGTCTAGGGTGTCAATATTTTCTGACAGGGAATCTGACCACGCAGCGGCAGCACTGCACATCCATGCTGACGCAATAGCTGGTCTAAGTATAATACCTGAGTGTGTATATACAGACTTCAGGATCACCTCCTGCTTTCTATCAGCAGGTTCCTTGAGGGCGGCCGTATCCGGAGACGGTAGTGCCACCTTTTTAGACAAACGTGTGAGCGCTTTATCCACCCTAGGGGGTGTCTCCCAACGTGACCTATCCTCTGGCGGGAAAGGGAACGCCATTAGTAACTTCTTAGAGATTACCAATCTTTTATCAGGGAAAGCCCACGCTTCTTCACACACTTCATTTAATTCTTCTGATGGGGGAAAAACTACGGGTAGTTTTTTCTCCCCAAACATAATACCCTTTTTAGTGGTACCTGGGTTTATATCAGAAATTTGTAACACCTCTTTCATTGCTTCAATCATGCAACGAATGGCCTTAGTGGACATTAGACTAGACTCATCGTCGTCGACACTGGTGTCAGTATCCGTGTCGACATCCGCGTCTGCCATCTGAGGTAGCGGGCGTTTTAGAGCCCCCGATGGCCTTTGAGACGCCTGGACAGGCACGAGCTGAGAAGCCGGCTGTCCCGCATTTGGCATGTCGTCAAATTTTTTGTGTAAGGAGTCGACACGTGCACGCAATTCCTTCCATAAGTCCATCCACTCAGGTGTCTGCCCCGCAGGGGGTGACATCCCTTCTATAGGCATCTGCTCCGCCTCCACATCATTATCCTCATCAAACATGTCGACACAGCCGTACCGACACACCGCACACACACAGGGAATGCTCTAACAGAGGACCGGACCCACAAAAGCCCTTTGGGGAGACAGAGTGAGAGTATGCCAGCACACACCAGAGCGCTATATAATGCAGGGACTAACTGAATTATGTCCCCTATAGCTGCTGTTATATATACTGCGCCTAAATTTAGTGCCCTCCCTCTCTTTTTTACCCTTTTCTGTAGTGTAGACTGCAGGGGAGAGCCAGGGAGCTTCCTTCCAGCGGAGCTGTGAGGGAGAAATGGCGCCAGTGTGCTGAAGGAGATAGCTCCGCCCCTTTTTCGCGGACTATTCTCCCGCTTTTTTATGGATTCTGGCAGGGGTAATTATCACATATATAGCCTCTGGGGCTATATATTGTGGTATTTTTGCCAGCCAAGGTGTTTTTTATTGCTGCTCAGGGCGCCCCCCCCTAGCGCCCTGCACCCTCAGTGACCGGAGTGTGAAGTGTGTATGAGGAGCAATGGCGCACAGCTGCAGTGCTGTGCGCTACCTTGGTGAAGACTGATGTCTTCTGCCGCCGATTTTCCGGACCTCTTCTTGCTTCTGGCTCTGTAAGGGGGACGGCGGTGCGGCTCTGGGACCGAACACCAAGGCCAGTTCCATGCGGTCGATCCCTCTGGAGCTAATGGTGTCCAGTAGCCTAAGAAGCCCAAGCTAGCTGCAAGCAGGTAGGTTCGCTTCTTCTCCCCTTAGTCCCTCGCTGCAGTGAGCCTGTTGCCAGCAGGTCTCACTGTAAAATAAAAAACCTAATTATATACTTTCTTTTTAGAAGCTCAGGAGAGCCCCTAGTGTGCATCCAACCTCGGCCGGGCACAAAATCTAACTGAGGCTTGGAGGAGGGTCATAGTGGGAGGAGCCAGTGCACACCAGGTGACCTAAAAGCTTTCTTTAGTTGTGCCCAGTCTCCTGCGGAGCCGCTATTCCCCATGGTCCTTTCGGAGTGCCCAGCATCCACTAGGACGTCAGAGAAAATCCTATTATTACATTATGGACATTATCAGCACTTCAACTCTTTTTTTTTTTTGAGATTACAGTACTTGTTTCATATGAAATCTGTTTCGCTTCAACACTTAGTCAGGAGCGGTTTTAGGTGTAGGCAAGCAGGGTGGCTGTCCGGGGCGTTGCGGACATGAGGGCACGGCCGCAGGCACCCGCTGGCCACCATCCACACACCGGCTGCAGCAGGTGGCGTGGGCTGCATGGATGCGCACTGCAGCCTCACCAAGGAAGGAGACAGATGCTAGAGGTCCTACTTGACCTCTAGCATCTGGAGGAGAGCAGAGAGACAGACGCTAGAGGTCAAGTAGGATCTCTAGCATCAGAAAGCGCCGGTAAACCCCTGACAATGAGCAGGGAAACTCTGGTGACGCGTATGAGACCCCTGGCAATGAGTATGAAACCCCCTTGAGCAGGACACTCCTGGCAATGAGGATGGAACCAAAATCATGATACACTTGAGCTGCTGGCATGCCCCCTGTCCATCTCTCCCAGTGAACAGATGCTGTGAAGGATCTCCCAACTACCACCCCCCCTGCAACCCGCAGATGGGACAGACCCAGAAAAATGGGAATGTCCCGCCAAAGTTGGGACAGATAGGTGCTGTGTGGCACAACGTGTAATGGGCATTACAGTGTGTGGCATAAATTGTAATAGTTTTTACGGTGTGTGACATATTTCGCCCTGGGCACCACGCGTTCTACAACCGACCCTGATTACAGAACAGATATACAATGGGGGGTATTCAATTGTTTGAGTCAGTTGGGTACCTGTTTTTTCTCTTACGTCCTAGAGGATGCTGGGGTCCACATTGGTACCATGGGGTATAGACAGGTCCACTAGGAGCCATTGGCACTTTAAGAGTTTGAGAGTGTGGGCTGGCTCCTCCCTCTATGCCCCTCCTACCAGACTCCGTTTAGAAAATGTGCCCGGAGGAGCCGGTCACAGCTAGGGGAGCTCTACAGAGCTTCTCTGGTAAAAGTTTTTATTTAGGGTTTATTATTTTACAGGGAGGCTGCTGGCAACAGTCTCCGTGCTTCGTGGAACTAAGGGGGGAGTAGTGTCCGCCCTGCGGGGTCTGAGACACTATCTACGCTGACAGGACACTGAGCTCCTGAGGGGATCGAACGTTCCCCGCCACAAGGGATCGCTCACCCCAGCAGCATGCCGCCACCCCCTTACAGAGCCAGAAGATCTGTGGCGAGTTTGTCACCGGCCCCCCTCGCAAGCGGGGGGCAGGTGTGAAGATGGCGGCAACAGGGTATGAAGGGCAGTACTAACTGCGCTCCGGGGCTCAGCTGTACATGCGCTGTTTGGAACTGTTTGGCCACGGTTCCATTGTTTTCCGGTAATTTCCCTGCATTCACTTGTTACCAGGAGCAGTTTGGTGGAATAATTGACTTGTTTTGTGTTAACTTTTATTCATATTCATGTATTAAACAAACTTCACTATTGTTACCTTTTTTCCCTATGGTGAAACTGAGTGTCAATGTGGGAATGTGTCCTGTTTTACAGGACACATTCCAGCTGCAGCAGCCAGGGCGCCTGTGTCCCCTGCGGGACAATGTCTCTGACAGCGCGGGGACAGCTTGTCTGTCCCCAGCGCCTGTCAGTGTGTGGCGGCGGCGGGTGTCCGGTGCAGGGATTACCTTTTTCCCTGCACCGGACCAGAGACTGCAGGGGCATTTGAATCTTGGCGCCCTCCGGGAGCCAATCGCGGCTCCCGGAGCGGCAGCAAATCGGAGAGGGGCGCGGCGAGCCAATCGGCGCTCGCCGCGTCATAGGCCCCGCCCCCGGCGTCTGACGTCAGCCGCCGGGCGGAAGCCTGAAGGAAGGACGGCGCGGAAGAGCGCGAAGAAGACAGACGCCGCGCGGAGGAGCCCGAAGAAGTCGTCGCGGTGGGAGCTCGGGTGGCCGCGGAAGAGGCCTGAAAACGTCCGGCGGCAGGAAGATGTCCAGCGGCGGCTGGACGCGGCGAGGCGACGGCGGCGCCGCTGGCCAGGACGGCCAGCGGCCGAAGATTGAAGAAGAACGCCGGAGAGGTCACCAGGGGTGGGAAGAAAAGAGCTGACGAAGCTCCCCCCTGGTGCCTCTCCCAGCGGGTCAGGTAGGCCCTTTTCAGGTGCCCCTGTACCCGCTCCTCCCTAGACCACCGGGTGTTCGGGCAATAGGCCCGTGGGCACAGTCAGGCCCTCCCGGCCTGTGGGCACGTAGTCGGGCCCTCCCGGCCCGGGGGCATTTGGTCGGGCCTCCCGGCCCGTGGGGGCTTTTAGTCAGGCCCTCCAGGCCCGTGGGCACAGTCAGGCCCTCCCGGCCTGTGGGCGCAGTAGGCGGGCACTAGGCCCATGGCCAGATAGGCAGGCACTAGGCCTGGGGGCACAGGTTGGGCACTAGGCCCATAAGGATAGTAAGGCCACCGGCCTGTGGGCGCAGTAGGCGGGCACTAGGCCCGGGGGCAATTCAGGCAATAGGCCTGGGGACAAATAGAGGGCATTAGGCCCTAGGGTATTTCGGCCAAATAGGGGATATTAAGGTGACCCTGGGCATTAGGCCCAGGTCACCCAACGGGCAACAAGTTAGGCGGGCACTAGGCCCGTGGGTGAAATCAGGCCTCCGGCCTGTGTGCAGTTAGGGGGCGCTAGGCCCAGTGAATAAGAGCCCCCGAGGTGAGTACAGGTGGCCCTGGGCGTTAGGCCCAGGCCACCCCGAGGTATTTAGGAAGGCAGATCTGAGGCCCACATAAGGGAAGGTACAGGAGGTGGGTAGGCCGTGCGGCGCCCACTCCCCTTTCCAGAGTCGGGTAACTAAAGGGACCGTACCGTCGCTTGCATTGTGTATCGTGATGTATGTTACCGTGCGGGGCAAAGTGTGAGCTCGTTAAGTGTGTTTAGTTTTGTTGCACCACACCCACAGAGCTAGTTCGAGGGCTCTGCCGTTGTAGTTAGTATAGGGTGTGACACTAGGTTAGAGTTAGGCCCTGCACGGCTGTTTGCTTGTTTGTTTACCTCCTTACAGGGACCTGTAAGAGAAGAAGACGTTCGCAGTGCGAAACTGACGGTGAGTAACATCTGTGTGCGTTTGTCCCTTGTCTGTCCCCGAGCGCCGGAGTCGGGATTGCTCACGGACGTGAGAATCCTGTTCATCACACTACGTGCGAGAGCGCGAGTGTGTGAAATCTGGGTGGCTGAGGCTTTGTGCCTGTGATGACCTTTCACCCAGCCGGTGAAGGTCGCGGTCACCCCTGGGGTATCCCCTGTTCCAGTGGAAGAAGGGTCGATACCTCTTTAAGGTAAACTATTCTCTCCTCAGCTCGATCGTCAGTCAGCTCCGAGAAGGAATCGCCGTGTCCGGATCCGATTGAAGATTGCCAGGTCCGTTGAAGGTTCCGGTACCTGAAGGTGAGAGAGAGCGGCGCCTGGTGAGTACCGAAGCTACACCTGCACGGCAGCAGGCACCACCACACGCACCGCCGCACCTCTTACATCATGAAAATGGAAGTTTGAGGAATTGTCACGATAAGAACTACATTCTGACAGCGCCGGCTAAGTCATATTCTCTGATTCTCTTTTTTATTGTACCCTCTACTGTATGTTCCCACAAACGTGCTCTTGCCCAGATTATGCAAGATGACACGGATACTGATTCTGACACGGCAGATGGTGAGGGGGATGTGCTGCGGCGGGCGGCATCACTTGCAAAAGGGGTGCAGTTAATGATAGAGGCTATTAGGGATGTGTTTAATATTGCTGATACAACACCTAAACAGGTTGAGAAGGCTTACTTCACTGACAATAAGAAAGCCTCGCTAACCTTCCCTGCGTCTAAAGAATTAAAAGCTATATTTGAGAAAGCATGGGAAAACCCGGAGAAAAAATTCCAGATCCCTAGGAGGGTTCTGGTTGCTTTTCCCTTCCTTGAGGAAGATAGGAAAAAATGGGAAAACCCACCCATAGTTGACGCGTCTGTACCCAGACTCTCAAAAAAGGTGGTTTTACCTGTTCCAGGATCTATTGCCCTAAAAGAGCCGGCTGATCGCAAAATCGACACTACGCTCAAATCCATATACACGGCTTCAGGGGCGATACTACTTCCTACTATAGCCTGTGCATGGATTTCCAAAGCTACAGTAAAGTGGTCAGGCACGTTGCTTGAGGATTTGGATACAATGGATAAAAGTGATGTTGAATTGTTTTTACGTAACATTCAGGATTCTGCAGGATTGATGGTGGAATCCATGAAAGACCTGGGTTCCATGGCTGCAGGGACAGTGCCGTTTCTTGCGGCGGGGCGCCCGCCGCGGCACTTCTTGAACACTTTAAAATCCATTCCCACCTCCTCCGTCCTCCCGAGTACCCAGCTTGGGGGGCGGAGTTTCGTGGAATGACGCGGTGCATCGTGACGTCACGACGCAATCACGTCATTCCACGAAACTCCGCCCCCCGAGCTGGGTACTCGGGAGGACGGAGGAGGGGAAGCCAAGCCGGCGGCGCCGCGAAGAGGAGGGCGAGGCGGCGAAGAGCGGGAAGAACCGCTTCAACTGTAAGTCAGCCTCTCCCTCTCTCTCTCTCTACCCCCCCTCTGCCACCTGCCATCATGTATACAAAGGGGACACTTGCCTGCCATAATATGTTAAATGGGGACACTTGCCTGCCATAATGTGTTAAATGGGGACACCTGCCTGTGTACTGTGTAAAATGGGGACACCTGTCTGCGTACTGTGTAAAATGGGGACACCTGTCTGCGTACTGTGTAAAATGGGGACACCTGCCTGCGTACTGTGTAAAATGGGGACGCGTGCCTGCCATACTGTGTAAAATGGGGACTCTTGCCTGCCGTACTGTGTAAAATGGGGGCACTTGCCTGCCGTACTGTGTAAAATGGAGGCACGTGCCTGCCGCAACGTGTAAAATGGGGACACCTTCCTGCCGCAATGTGTAAAATGGGGGCACGTGCCTGCCGCAATGTGTAAAATGGGGACACTTTCCTGCCGCAATGTGTAAAATGGGGACACTTGCCTACCGTGCTGTGTAAAATGGGGACACTTGCCTGCCGTGCTGTGTAAAATGGGGTCGCGTGCCTGCTGTAATGTGTAAAATGAGGACTTTTTTTTTCTCTATCCTGTGGTGGCCGTGATGATGAGATCAGATGAGGTCACGCCCATCTTAACAAAACCACGCCCATTTTAACGAGGCCACGCCCCCCTTTCTTCCCTCAGCTACATCTGCTACGAAGAAACCCTTTTCTTCAGCTGCTTCTCAGTCTTTTCGGACTGCCACAGGAAGAAAGGCCAAGCCTTCTAACACCTTCTTTAGAGGAGGTCGGCCAAAATCCAAGAAACCTGCGGCGCCGGGTTCCCAGGAACAGAAACCTACTTCGGGTACGTCAAAGTCCTCAGCATGACGGTGGACCGTGCGGCCTGGAGGTGGGACCGGTGGGGGCGAGACTCAGGAATTTCAGTCACGTCTGGGTGTCGTCCGGTCCGGATCCCTGGGTGCAAGATATTGTGTCCCAGGGGTACAGGCTGGAAATTCAAGATCTCACTCCTCACTGGTTCTTCAAATCAGGCTTGCCAGCTTTGCTGGCAGACGGGATTATCCTACAGGAAGCCATCCAGAAGTTGGTGGAGGCACAGGTTATTGTACCAATTCCCCCCATATGCAAAACAAAGGTTACTATTCGGACCTTTTCGTGGTACCGAAACCGGATGGTTCGGTCAGGCCCATTCTGAACTTAAAATCGCTAAACCCCTTCCTGAGGGAGTTCAAGTTCAAAATGGAGTCTCTAAGGGTGGTGATATCAGGTCTGGAGGAGGGGGAATTCCTGGTATCCCTGGATATCAAGAATGCGTACCTCCACATTCCGATTTGGCTGCCACATCAAGCTTATCTCTGATTCGCACTGTTGGACTGTCATTTTCAATTCCAGGCCCTGCCATTCGGCCTCTCCACAACACCGAGGGTATTCACCAAGCTGATGGTGGAAATGATAGTTCTCCTCCGCAGACAGGGGGTGAACATAGGGGGTCATTCTGACCCGCTCGCTGCTGTTTTTCGCAGCCGAGCAAACGGGTCTCTAGTGCGCATGCGCCGGTGCCGTAGTGTGCCGGCGCATGCCAGACGGCCAAAGGCCGTTGCAGGACTGCGATCGCCTCTGCCTGATTGACAGGCAGAGGCAATCGCTGGGCAGGAGGGGGCGGAACGGCGGTGTTTGGCCGCCGTTTTGTAGGCTCGGTCCGGCCAACACAGACGTGGCCGGACCGAACTGGGGGCGGGCCGCAGCGGCTGCATGACGTCACACGCAGCCGCTGTGGGCCGAGGAGCGAGGAGTAGCTGCACTGGTCGGGAGCTACTCTTGAAGTGCAAAGGCATCGCCGCTGTGCGATGGCTTTGCACTTCTGCGGGGGAGGGGAGGCGGCACTGACATGCGGGGTGGACTATCCCTGTGCAGGGAGTCCCCACGCATGTCAGGGGAGATGATCGTAGCTGTGCTAAATTTAGAACAGCTACGATCAACTCGGAATGACCCTCATAATCCCATATCTAGACGATCTGCTGATTAAGGCATCATCCAAGGAGAAGCTGCTACAGTCCATAGTTCTCATGACCCATCTACTCAGGGAACACGGGTGGATCCTGAATCTTCCAAAATCACATTTGGAGCCAACCAGGAGGTTGTCCTTTCTTGGAATGATCCTCGACAGAGGGTGTTTGTTCCAGAGGAAAAAGCATTGGTGATATAAACAATGGTCCGTGATGTCCTGAAGCCAGCCCTGGTGTTGGTTCATCTGTGCATTCGCCTTCTGGGGAAGTTGGTGGCCTCTTACGAGGCTCTGCGGTACGGGAGGTTTCATGCTCGGTCCTTCCAACTGGATCTCCTGGACAAGTGGTTGGGATCTCATCTACACATACACCAGAGAATACGTCTGTTGCCAAAGGCCAGGATTTCACTCCTCTGGTGGCTACAATTGCCTCACCTGCTGGAGGGCCGCAGGTTTGGGGTTCAGGACTGGATCCAGTAGCGGATCTTGCCACGGGCAAGCAGGACTTTCGGAGGGCGCCGCACCATGGCAAGATCCGCTGCTGCTGTCAGTGCTGTGCCCCACCCTGCCTGCTGCCGCTGCCCCCCGCCGTGAAGGGAACTAGACGCGTAGCGCCTAGTTTCCCTTCGTGGAGAGGACCTTTACTGTGCAGTGCGCGATGACATCGCGCACCGCACATCATTTCAGCCACGCCCCTATTGCCCGCCCGGGGCGCTGAAAACCCTGGAGCCGGCCCTGACTGGATCCTTCTAACCACGGATGCAAGTCTCCGGGGCTGGGGCGCAGTCACTCAAGGGGAAACCTTCCAAGGATGGTGGTCAAGTCTGGAAGCCGGCCTGCCGATAAACATTCTGGAAATAAGAGCCGTCTACAACAGTCTTCTCCAAACGGTCCATCTTCTGAAAAATCGGGCCATTCAAGTGCAGTCGGACAATGTAACGACAGTGGCTTACATAAACCGACAGGGCGGAACGAAGAGCAGAGCTGCAATGTCAGAGGTAACAAGAATCATCCTCTGGGCAGAAAAACACGCATTGGCGCTGTCAGCAATCTTCATTCTGGGAGTAGGCAACTGGGAAGTGGACTTCCTCAGCAGACACGATCTCCATCCAGGGGAGTGGGGTCTCCATCCGGAGGTGTTCAAGGAGGTAACAAATGTTTGGGGTGTATCCATGATGGCTTCTCGTCTCAACAAGAAGCTTTGGCGATATTGTTCCAGGTCGAGAGACCTGCAAGCAGTGGCTGTGGACGCCCTTGTGACTCTGGGTATTCCAGTCGGTGTACGTGTTTCCACCACTCCCACTCACTCCAAGAGTGCTAAAGCTCATAAGGAGAACAAGGGTTCAAGAGATCCTCATTGCTCCAGACTAGCCAAGAAGGTCTTGGTACGCGGATCTTCTGGATCTACTGCTAGAAAAGCCGAGGCCTCTTCCTCTTCGGAAAGACCTTCTGCAGCAGGGATCGTTCACCTATCAAGACTTACGATGGCTACGTTTGACGGCATGGAGGTTGAACGCCAGATACTAGCTCGAAAGGGCATTCCGAACAAGGTTATTCCTACCCTGATACAGGCTAGGAAAGGAGTAACGTCTAAACATTACCATCGTATTTTTAAAAAATATGTATCTTGGTGTGAGTCCAAGAGCTTTCTTACAATGGAGTTTTTCAACTGGGACGGTTTCTCCTCTTCCTGCAAGCAGGTGTGGATATGGGCCTGAGGTTAGGATCCGTAAAGGTCCAAATTTCGGTCCTACCCATTTTCTTCGAGAAACAATTGTCTGCCCTCCCTGAGGTTCAGACTTTTTTGAAGGGAGTTCTGCACATCCAACCTCCCTTTGTACCACCTACGACGCCCTGGGATCGTAACGTGGTGTTGCAGTTCCTCCAGTCGGTTTGAGCCTCTACAGAAGGTTGAGGTCAAGTTTCTCACGTGGAAGGCTGTCACTTTGTTGGCCTTAGCTTCTGCTAGACGTGTGTCGGAGTTGGGGACTTTGTCATGTAAAAGCCCATACTTGATCTTCCATGAGCTTCGGACACGTCAGCAGTTTCTTCCGAAGGCTGTGTCGGCATTTCATATTAACCAACCTATTGTGGTGCCAGTTGTGACTGACTCCTCAATTTCTTCAAAGTCCTTGTTGTAAGGGCTCTAAACTTCTATGTGAGGAGGACTGCTCGTCACAGGAAATCGGACTCTGTTTGTCCTGTATGATCCCAAGAAAATTGGGTGTCCTGCTTCTAAGCAGACGATCTCTCACTGGATCAGGTTCACTGTCCAGCATGCGTATTCTACGGCAGGCTTGCCGTGTCCTATGTCTGTTAAGGCCCATTCTACTCGTAAGGTGGGTTCTTCCTGGGCAGCTGCCCAGGGTGTCTCAGCTTTACAACTCTGCCGAGCAGTTAATTGGTTGGGGTCGAACACTTTCACAAAGTTCTACAAGTTTGATACTTTGGCCTCTGAGGACCTTAAGTTTAGTCAATCAGTTCTGCAGGAGCCTCCGTGCTCTCCTTTGCATTCTGGGAGCTTTGGTACATCCCGATGGTACTAATGTGGACCCCAGCATCCTCTAGGACGTAAGAGAAAATAGGATTTTAATTACCTACCGGTAAATCCTTTTCTCGTAGTCCGTAGAGGATGCTGGGCGCGCGCCCAGCGCTTCATTTTCCTGCAGTGGTTTTCTGCTTCAGTACAACTTTGTTTTTAGTTACGTACTGCATTGTTACTTGGTAAGTACTGTTTCAGCGGTTGCTGAGTTTCCAAGCTTGTTAGCTTAGTTTGCTTTCTGTGTGTGAGCTGGTATGAATCTCGCCACTATCTGTGTAAAATCCTTCTCCTGAAGATGTCCGTCTCCTCGGGCACAGTTTCTAGACTGAGTCTGGTTGCACGGGCATAGAGGGAGGAGCCAACCCAAACTCTCAAACTCTTAAAGTGCCAATGGCTCCTAGTGGACCCGTCTATACCCCATGGTACTAATGTGGACCCCAGCATCCTCTACGGACGACGAGAGAAGGATTTACAGGTAGGTAATTAAAATCCTTTCTCTTACGTCCTAGAGGATGCTGGGGACTCCGTAAGGACCATGGGGTATAGACGGGCTCCGCAGGAGATAGGGCACCTAAAAAGAACTTTGACTATGGGTGTGCACTGGCTCCTCCCTCTATGCCCCTCCTCCAGACCTCAGTTAGAGAACTGTGCCCAGAGGAGAAAGGGTACACTGCAGAGAGCTCTCCAGAGTTTTCTGTTTTAAAAGAATTTTGTTAGGTTTTTTATTTTCAGGGAGTCCTGTTGGCAGCAGGCTCCCTGCATCGTGGGACTGAGGAGAGAGAAGCAGGGCTGGCTTTACGGTTGGGCTCTGTTTCTAGGCTACTGGACACCATTAGCTCCAGAGGGTGTCGGAACAAAGGTCTCACCTGGGGTTCGTCCCAGAGCCGTGCCGCCGTCCTCCTCACAGATGCCGAAGATAGAAGCCGGGTGAGTATGAGAAGGCAGAAGACATCAGGCGGCAGAAGACATCAGATCTTCATGAGGTAAGCGCGCAGCGGTAAGCTGCGCGCCATTGCTCCCACTATAAACACACAGAGCAGCACTGAAGGGTGCAGGGCGCTGGGGGGGGGCGCCCTGGGCAGCAATATTCCTCACTTCTGGGCATGTTAAAATGGATTAGGCTGCGGAGGCAGTAAATCCAAGAATCCCCCGCCATTTTAATAAAAAAAGCACTGGGACCGAAGCCTGCCGTCGGGTGGGCGGGGCTTGATCCTCAGCACTAACCAGCGCCATTTTCTCCACAGAGGCTGCATGCTGAACGCTGGCTCCCTGGTCTCTCCCCTGCTGAACTTCACAGGCTGGAAAAAAGAGGAGGGGGGCACATTGGCGATGCAGTCAGTGGGAATTGGAATATTATTATATAAAAAAGCGCTATCTGGTCATATTTTTCCACAGTGTTATTAAGCGCTGGGTGTGTGCTGGCATACTCTCTCTCTGTCTCTCCTAAGGGCCTGGTTGGGGTTTTGTCCCTTGTAGGTTAATCCCTGTGTGTGTGGGTACGTGGTGTCGACATGTCTGAAGCGGAAGGCTTCTCCAAGAAGGAGGTGGAGCAAATGAGTGGTGTGTCCCCGTCGGTTGTGCCGACTCCGGAATGGATGGACATGTGGCATATGTTGAATGCAAGTGTGGCATCTTTACATAAAAGGCTTGATAAGGCTGAATTAGGGGGGACATCAGGGGGTCAATCCTCGGATTGGACCGACTCACAGGGCCCGTCGGGGTCTCAAAAGCATCCCTTAACACAAGACACTACTACCGACACGGATTCTGATTCCAGTGTATTTATTCTCATACGGGTGCTGTGCTAAGACCGACAATTGCGTCGGCATGGGTGTGTAGCGCAATTGCAGCTTGGACAGATGAGCTGACAGATCAATTTGATAATATGGATAAGGATACTATATTCTTAACTCTAGCCCATATTAAAGACGCAGTCTTATTTATGAGGGATGCTCAAAGGGACATTAGACTGCTAGCTTCTAGGGCCAATGCCATGTCTATCTCGGCGAGAAGATCCTTATGGACTCGCCAATGGACGGGTGATGCGGATTCCAAAAAACATATGGAAGTACTACCCTATAAGGGTGAGGTATTGTTTGGGGATGGGCTGACGGACCTGGTTTCCACAGCTACAGCAGGTAAATCAAATTTTTTTACCATATATTCCCCAACAGCAAAAGAAAGTAACACCCTATCAGATGCAGTCCTTTCGGTCGCACAAGTCCAGAAGAGGTCAAGGATCCTCTTTCCTCGCCAGAGGTAAGGGCAGAGGCAAAAGAGCACCTGCTTCGGCAGGTGCCCAGGACCAAAAGTCCTCCCCGGCTGCTCCAAAACACACAGCATGACGCTGGGGCTCCCCTGAGGGAGTCCGCACCGGTGGGGGCACGTCTTCGACTTTTCAGTCAGACCTGGGTCAGATCAGACCTAAATCCCTGGGTGTTGGAAATAGTTTCCCAGGGGTACAAACTGGAATTCGAGGAGGTGCCCCCACGACGATTTTTCAAATCGGCCCTACCATCTTCCACATCGGAAAGGGATGTAGTGTTAGCTGCAATTCAAACGCTGTGTATACAGCAAGTGATAATCAAGGTTCCCCTACACAAGCAGGGAAGAGGTTACTACTCAACCCTATTTGTGGTCCCGAAACCGGACGGTTCGGTCAGACCTATTTTGAATCTGAAATCCCTAAACCTGTACATAAAAAGATTCAAATTCAAAATGGAATCACTCAGAGCGATAATAGCCAACATGGAGGAGGGGGAGTTTATGGTGTCTCTGGACATAAAGGATGCGTACCTTCATGTCCCCATATATGCCCCCCCATCAGGAATACCTGAGATTCGCTGTACAGGATTCTCATTACCAATTTCAGACGTTGCCATTTGGACTTTCCACGGCCCCGAGGATTTTCACCAAGATAATGGCGGAAATGATGGTGGTCCTGCGCAAGCAGGGAGTCACAATTTTCCCATACTTGGACGATCTCCTGATAAAAGCGAGATCAAGGGAGAAATTGCTGAGCAGTGTGGCGCTCTCTCTGAGAGTACTCCAGCAACATGGTTTGATTCTAAATCTACAGAAGTCATAGTTGATTCCGACAACTCGACTACCGTTCCTAGGTATGATACTGGATACGGAACAAATGAAGGTCTTCCTCCCAATAGAGAAAGCCCAGGACATCCAGAACATGGTCAGAGACCTGCTAAAACCGAAAAGGGTGTCAGTTCACCAATGCACTTGAGTTCTGGGAAAAATGGTGGCGGCCTACGAGGCCATTCCCTTCGGAAGGTTCCATGCAAGGACTTTTCAATGGGACCTTCTGGACAAGTGGTCCGGGTCCCATCTGCACTTACATCGGAAAATAACTCTGTCCCCAGGGGCCAGAGTGTCTCTCCTGTGGTGGTTGCAAAGTGCTCACCTGCTGGAGGGTCGCCGGTTCGGAATTCAGGACTGGATCCTGGTTACCATGGACGCGAGGGTGGGGAGCGGTCACACAGGGAAAAAATTTTCAGGGACTTTGGTCAGACCAGGAGTCTTGTCTACACATCAATGTGTTGGAACTCAGGGCCATTTACAACGGCCTTCGACAAGCGGAGAGTCTTCTTCGAAACCTACCGGTGCTGATTCAATCAGACAATGTCACAGCAGTGGCTCATGTGAACCGCCAAGGAGGGACAAGAAGCAGAGTCGCGATGGCGGAAGCCACCATGATTCTTCGCTGGGCGGAAAATCATGTAAGCACTCTGTTGGCTGTCTTCATTCCGGGAGCGGACAACTGGGAAGCAGACTTCCTCAGCAGAAACGATCTCCATCCAGGAGTGTGGGGACTTCATCAAGAAGTCTTTACAGACATAACACGTCTTTGGGGAACTCCTCAAATAGACATGATGGCGTCACGCTTCAACAAAAAGCTTCGGAGGTATTGTGCCAGGTCTCGGGACCCTCAGGCAGTGGCAGTAGACGCTTTGATAACACCGTGGGTGTTCAAATCGGTCTACGTGTTTCCTCCTCTTCCTCTCATCACAAAAGTGTTGAGGATCATAAGGCAAAGAAGAGTACAGACGATACTCGTTGTCCCAGACTGGCCTCGAAGGGCCTGGTACTCAGATCTACAGATGCTCACAGGAGATCCCTGGCCTCTTCCTCTGAGGGAAGACCTGTTGCAACAGGGGCCCTGTGTATTTCAGGACTTACCGCGGTTACGTTTGACGGCATGGCGGTTGAACGCCGAATCCTAGCGAAAAAGGGGATTCCGGAAGAGGTCATCCCTACTTTAATACAGGCTAGGAAGGAGGTGACGGTTAAGCATTATCACCGTATCTGGCGAAAGTATGTGTCTTGGTGTGAGACCAAGAATGCACCTACGGAAGATTTTCATCTGGGTCGTTTTCTCCACTTCCTACAGACAGGAGTGGATATGGGCCTGAAATTAGGCTCTGTTAAGGTTCAGATTTCGGCCCTCTCGATTTTCTTTCAGAAGGAATTGGCTTCTCTTCCAGAAGTCCAGACGTTTGTAAAGGGAGTGCTACACATCCAGCCTCCTTTTGTGCCTCCAGTGGCACCGTGGGACCTCAACGTGGTGTTGCAGTTCCTAAAATCACACTGGTTTGAACCGCTTAACAAGGTTGAGTTGAAATTTCTTACTTGGAAGGTAGTCATGTTGTTGGCCTTGGCATCAGCAAGGCGAGTATCAGAATTGGCGGCTTTGTCACACAAAAGCCCCTACTTGATTTTTCATGTGGATCCAGCTGAATGAGGACACGTCCGCAATTTTTGCCTAAGGTGGTTTCTTCATTCCATGTGAATCAACCTATTGTGGTGCCTGTGGCTACAAGTGACCTGGAGGATTCCAGATCCCTGGACGTAGTCAGGGCCTTAAAGATTTATGTAGCCAGGACGGCTAGAATTAGGAAAACAGAGGCTCTGTTTATCCTGTATGCGGCCAATAAGATTGGCGCACCTGCTTCGAAGCAGACTATTGCTCGCTGGATCTGTAATACGATTCAGCAGGCTCACTCTACGGCTGGATTGCCGGTACCAAATTCGGTTAAGGCCCATTCCACTAGGAAGGTGGGCTCTTCTTGGGCGGCTGCCCGAGGCGTCTCGGCATTACAACTTTGCAGAGCGGCGACTTGGTCGGGGTCAAACACTTTTGCTAAATTCTACAAGTTTGATACCCTGGCTGATGAGGACCTAGCGTTTGCTCAGTCGGTGCTGCAGAGTCATACGCACTCTCCCGCCCGATTGGATGCTTTGGTATAAACCCCATGGTCCTTACGGAGTCCCCAGCATCCTCTAGGACGTAAGAGAAAATAAGATTTTAAACCTACCGGTAAATCTATTTCTCCTAGTCCGTAGAGGATGCTGGGCGCCCGTCCCAGTGTGGAAACTCTGCAAGACTTGTATATAGTTGTTGCTTACATAAGGGTTATGTCACAGTTGAAATAGGTCTTGGACCGTTACTGTTGTTGTTCATACGGTTAACTGGTTATGTATGATCCAGGTTACATGGTATGATTGGTGTGGGCTGGTATGAATCTTGCCCTTGGATTTCTAAATCCTGCCTTGTATTGTCCAGCTCCTCTGGGCACAGTTCTCTAACTGAGGTCTGGAGGAAGGGCATAGAGGGAGGAGCCAGTGCATACCCATAGTCAAAGTTCTTTTTAGGTGCCCTATCTCCTGCGGAGCCCGTCTATACCCCATGGTCTTTACGGAGTCCCCAGCATCCTCTACGGACTAGGAGAAATAGATTTACCGGTAGGTTTAAAATCTTATTATATTTCCTATCTAAAAGACAGGAAAAAACAGACACCCAACCGATTTTTCAAACAACTGAATTCCCCCCAAAGCGTGCAGTACTCCATTATATATTCAAAACCCTTGCTTTGGTTGCGCATTTCTGGGAATAGGTAACTCTGCTTGTGTAATTCAGCAGACACTGCAGACTGCAAAAATTCAGGGACTGTAAGAGATATCGGGGGTCATTCCGAGTTGTTCGCTCGCAAGCGGATTTTAGCAGATTTGCTCATGCTAAGCCGCTGCCTACTGGGAGTGAATCTTAGCATCTTAAAATTGCGAACGAAGTATTCGCAATATTGCGATTACACACCTCGTAGCAGTTTCTGAGTAGCTTCAGACTTACTCGGCATCTGCGATCATTTCAGTGCTTGTCGTTCCTGGTTTGACGTCACAAACACACCCAGCGTTCGCCCAGACACTCCCCCGTTTCTCCGGCCACTCCTGCGTTTTTTCCGGAAACGGTAGCGTTTTTTCCCACACGCCCATAAAACGGCCTGTTTCCGCCCAGTAACACCCATTTCCTGTCAATCACATTACCGCCAGAACGATGAAAATGCCGTGAGTAAAATTCCTAAGTGCATAGCAAATTTACTTGGCGCAGTCGCAGTGCGGACATTGCGCATGCGCATTAAGCGGAAAATCGCTGCGATGCGAAGATTTTTACCGAGCGAACAACTCGGAATGACCCCCATCAAGTGATATTGCAGCAGTATCCATATTGTTAAATAGGTGATAGTGACGATACCCCTTTCTCAGGCCAAGAAGCCAGAGAAAGGGGTTATCACTTCTATAAATCGACACCTGAATTACAAAACCAATATAATCCACAAAGTTACAGAAATTGTACTGTGCAATCATTTTGTACTATAAAATAGTGCTGATACCAGGAATAGGCCTTTAGAATCTGTACATGGCCAGGTGTGAGGTATTATTCTGGACTGCCACAAGTAGTATTATGACATTGATGTATTTATTTAGTTAGCCACGGAGAAGAGGTGTTATACAAATAACCAGAGAAAAGTAGCAAGCCAACAATATGGCGGTGTACGCAGGCGGCGACAGTTTCTGGGTGACACTGTCCCAGCAGCGCTAGAAGGCGTCAGTCGTGATGTCCCGGATGTTGCGGTGACGTCTAGTAGTGAATGTCCATATTGACAACTCGCTAAGTGCAGTGGTGGGATTCAGCCGGTTCGCACCGGTTCCGCAGAACCGATACCTAATGTTATGTATGGTTCTGAGAACCGTTTGCTAATGAGCGCCGCCAGGGTTAGTGGCGGAGCCCTCTGTCATAGCCCGCACACTCGCCAGCATAGACCGGTGACTGCAACAGGGCCGAGCGTCTCTGTTTGTGTACAACTGCAGAGTTCCACTGCGCCCGGCCCTGGCCTGCTGACTCCTTCTCTCTGTAGTGTCCTGAGTCCTGACATGCGCAGTAAGCATGTCAAGACACTGAGAGAGGGTGGGCCGGGCGCGGAGGAACTCTGCAGTGCTACAGAGACGATCGGCCCTGTTGCGGTCTGTGCAGGCGGGCGGGTGTGTGGGCGGCAGCTCAGGCTAAGCAGGGGTGACGGAGGGCTCCGCCACTGGTTCAGGAATGCCCGTTCCTATCAGGCACCATTTTTTCGGGAGCAGAGCGCAGCGGAGCGGTCACTCACCCACCACCAGCGTGCAGCTGCATCGAGGAGTCAAGTGCAGGCCCTGTCCTGGAGCAGAACGACTGGCTGGGGGTATGTATGTAGTCCCTCTTTTTGCCCTCTGGTAGTTCCACTTTCTCCCCTCCGCTTGTCTCACTTCTCCCACCCTCCTCCCTCTACTAGTCCCACTTTCCCCCCCTCTGATAGTCCCGCTTCCCCCCCCCGATAGTCACACTTTTACATTAATATTTTAAAACTGTTGCTTATAACATAATCTAGTTTTGTGTACCTCTTTTATTGTTTTTATTTGAGTATTAAATGCATGAATTATTAATCTACCTTTCGGTATATCTTTTGATATACTTAAATTGGTCATTAGGACATAGGACCTGTTGTTAATTTATTTGAATCCCACCACTGGCTAAGTGTCATTGTTGATGACATCCAGAAAAGTCTACTCCCATATGTAATGCCTGAGAGGGCTCAGTTGTCTAGTAGCCAGGAGTCTTACCAGCAGTGATAAAGAAACTCTGCACACAGGATGCAAAAGAAGAGAATAATTTATTGCTTATTGTCAAGAGCCCTCAGCTATCAGGTGTGTGTGATCCTGAACACACCCAGAACAGGGGCCCTACACAGTTGGTGATTTTAGCGATTTTATTGACCAACGATATTATCGATGGTCAATATTTTTGCCAACGATGAATATGGACGATATGATAGTACATACATCTATATCGTCCAAATTGACCTGCATGTATAAACGAGGATAGATCAACAATGAACAATCGTGGGGCCGCGCATCATTCATAGTTGATGCATACACACTGACTAATTTTAACGATCATTCATTTTTGACTGATATTTTTCATATCGCCCGTGTATATTGCAGTGTGTAAGTGTGTAGGGCCCATTAGAGTTTGGGCTTTCAATAAAAGCCAGATAATGGTTCCTGGGTTATGGATGTTCGATAGAACGGAGGGCTCCACCAATAAAGCCCATTTCAGGTTTTAGGCCTTGAGTGTGAGAGCAGGCTAATTAGTGTCTGCACCTGTAAGAGGCTGATAAAAGCTGTCAGGGCTTGGCTCAGTGTCTGACTACCTGGGAAAACAAGCAGCAGGCCTGTGTGTATGTAATATGGGAGTAATGTGCGGTGTATGTTTCCCTCACCCTATGTGTATGTAACCATTATACCACGGAAATTAGGGCTTAAAGTGGTCCTATTGAGGTGATGGAACTCATTTCCTCCACCCCATAAACCCCCTCCCATTAGGAGTAGCCAGGGCCAGTGCTAGGGTTTTCGACATCCACCTGCAACCTATACATTTGTGCCACTTTATAAGGTGATAGTGGTCTCACAAAGAAAGGGCGTGGTAATACAATAGTACACCCAATTCAAATTATGCCACACAGTAGCACAATCTTATTCACATTACACCACACATAGTGCCCCTGATTCATGTTACACCACATAGTAATGTCCCTTATTCATGTTACGTCAGTCAGTAGTGCCCCTTATACACATATTTACCTCTATCACTCCGGTCTCAACAGCCCCCTATCATATTGTCTTTAGCATACACCGAGCCTGCTCTTCTTCTGGCTCTTGTTCACCTCAGCGGCGGTGACGAAAGGACATCCTATACTCCATACTGGAAAAGGAAGACGCTGGGATCTGAGGAAGGGATGAACGCTGTCCGACAGACAGAGTGTGAGTACCAGGAGGGTCGGGCAGCAGTTGGAGCAGGGTCATGGAGCCGCCAGGACCTGAGGAAGGGGGAGGTAGCTGCAGCTCATCAGTAACACTAGCTCTGCCGGCATCATCTATTGACATCTATTTAACCCCTAGTGGAAATACATAGATGAGGACTTACATGTAACATGCAGGATGTACAGCATAGACAAGAATGTAATGACAAAAAAGTTTATTATTTACAAATGCTGTTGGTGTAATGGCATCTTATTGAGGGTGATCTGTTCGTCAGGATGGCAGTTGCCAATGGCACCATTGTGGGGATGGGCGCCACACACAAATTTTAACCTCTGGAGTGTCTGCAGCCACCAGATGCCTGGAGAGGCTTTTCACACATTTCTCTTGCCTTGCCTTTTGCTTCTAGATCCTGGCTCCATCATACATCCTCTATGATGTGGTGGCTGAGCAGCGCAGTGCAACTCCTGGCTCCGGGCTCTGTCTTACAGCCTCTATGATGTTGTGGCTGAGCAGTGCAGAGCAGCTGATGTCCTAATGAGAAGAAGTGCTTCACATTGCCAGGAGCACCTGGATCTCCAGATAAGATGCCAATCAACATCTATGGGAAGGGGACAGACATGGAAACATAGAAGGTAGGGGGAGGATTTAGGGGGAGGAAAGCTGGGTGGTGGTAAGGGCAGGGAGGGGTTAGTGTATGGAGTAGTTGGGTTGGAGGTGGGGATGAGGGTGTGTGTAAGGTAGGGGTGGTGGTGGTGGTATGGCAGTATTGGTGATGAAGACAGTGGAGGTGTGGGTAGTGGAGGAGCGGGTGGCAGGAGTGCAGATGGTGGGAGGCAGAGGGGTAAGGGAAATGGCGCAGGCTTGTTGGCCAGACATTTGCGCCTCTATATCTGTGGGAAGGAGACATAAAGAAACATATGTTCAGTATGTGCACACTATCTATATACAGCAGCAGTGACAAGGCCTCCCAACTTCAACTTCCACACATGGGACACTGCGGCCCATGGGTGGGACACCAGGACTGTCCCAGAAAAGAGGGACTGGCCCTCAAAAATCGGGACAGTTGGTAGGGATGCATATGTAAAACATTCATTTTCCCTGGGGATAGAGGCCTATCTCTCATTAGTAACCGGCCCTGTTACTCTGTCCTGTGGTCTCCATGTGTTACACTGGCTACATAGTCATATATGTGCGTTTATCAGATGGCAGCTGTAGCACGGCATAGCCCATAATAAGTAGCATCTGCCATAGGGCCTATCTCTCTAGTAACTGGCCCCATTACTCTATTCTTTGGTCACAGCTTATTAGGCAGATCCTGCATCTAGTTATTGTTACCTTGTTGTGGGGCAGCATCTATCATCTGTCTTCTTCTGTGCAGAAGTGTATAGCTGTAAAAGTAATAGAAAGTGGTCAGTTACAGGTGGTAACCCCCAGGAGACGTGACCTGAACGGTGTCAGAGCAGTATCACATGCAGCATACAATAGCACAGTACAGTACACAGGCAGCGTATGGCTTCTTAGTACAGCCCAACTCACTAATGGCAGCATTTCATCACCAAAGGCAGGGAAGGTTTCTGTCCCTCTGTCCCCATTACCTTTCCTCACCCGGCAGCCGCATACAGCTTAGCAGTGGTCTGAATGTAAAACCTGTAACATATACGTGCTGACGTCCATAATGGCTCAGTCGGAAGGAAGGAGGGGGGTGTAGCGGGAAAATGGGCAGGCCAATGGGTGTGACGATACTATTGCATCATTGATTCCCCACCCCGTTATACAATGCCACATCGCTAAACAAAACTCGCCAACTTTCCAGCAGTATATACTGCTGCACCTGTGTATAATGCCCACATGTATGTACTGCTGCACCTGTGTATAATGCTCACATGTATATACTGCTGCACCTGTGCATAATGCCCACATGTATATACTGCTGCACCTGTGTATAATGCCCACATGTATATACTGCTGCACTTGTGTATAATGCCCACATGTATATACTGCTGCACCTGTGCATAATTGCCACATGCACCCCTAAAAAATTGTGTATAAATCTGGCTCTGGTACTAGCCAGTGCCTCCTGAGCCATTTACCTCACCGCACATCCCTGTAATACATAGAATGAGAGGTGGTGCTGAGTGTAGTGTCCTTTCCCTAATACAGATCACCCTCTATTACTGCCCTGTACAGTATACTGCCCCCTAGGGATGGGACACGGTATATATGTGATCCCTGCAGATGGGGCTGTATATATAATACATAGGGGGAAATTTACTAAGCTCCCGATTTTGACCGAGATGCCGTTTTTTCATCAAAGTGTCATCTCGGTAATTTACTAAACACTAATCACGGCAGAGATGAGGGCATTCGTAATTTTTTGCAAGTCCAAGTAAAAAATTACGAATGAATACACCATCGGTCAAAACGCGGCTGTTTAAGTATGAATCTCGGTCATTTACTAAGAAGTGCAAAGCAAAAAACAAACAAACACTGCCGTGAAAAATTACAACTCGTAAAAAAGTGCTAAAAAAAAACAGACCTTTTTTTTTTATTCGTGATTGGATAGGCATGCACGGATCCATGAGATCCGTGCATGTATATCAGTGGGAAGGGGTGGGAAAGTGCTTATTTTTTCAAAAAAAATTGCGTGGGGTCCCCCCTCCTAAGCATAACCAGCCTCGGGCTCTTTGAGCCGATCCTGGTTGCAGAAATATGGCAAAAAAAATGACAGGGGTTCCCCCATATTTAAGCAACCAGCATCGGGCTCTGCGCCTGGTCCTGGTCCCAAAAATACGGGGGACAAAAAGAGTAGGGGTCCCCCGTATTTTTAAAACCAGCACCGGGCTCCACTAGCTGGACAGATAATGCCACAGCCGGGGGTCACTTTTATATAGTGCCCTGCGGCCGTGGCATCAAAAATCCAACTAGTCACTCCTGGCCGGGGTACCCTGGGGGAGTGGGGACCCCTTCAATCAAGGGGTCCCCCCCCCCCAGCCACCCAAGGGCCAGGGGTGAAGCCCGAGGCTGTCCCCCCCCATCCAATGGGCTGCGGATGGGGAGGCTGATAGCCTTTGTTGTAAAAGAAAAGATATTGTTTTTAGTAGCAGTACTACAAGGCCCAGCAAGCCTCCCCCGCATGCTGGTACTTGGAGAACCACAAGTACCAGCATGCGACGGAAAAACGGGCCCGCTGGTACCTGTAGTACTACTACTAAAAAAATACCCAAAAAAAGACAAGACACACACACCGTGAAAGTATAATTTTATTACATACATACACACATACATACATACTTACCTTAAGTTCCCACGCAGGTCGGTCCTCTTCTCCAGTAGAATCCAAGGGGTACCTGTTGAAGAAATTATACTCACGAGATCCAGGGGTCCAGGCTCCTCGGGAAATCCAGGGGTAATCCACGTACTTGAAAAAAATAACAAAACGGTGTCCCGACCACGAACTGAAAGGGGACCCATGTTTGCACATGGGTCACCTTTCCACGAATGCCAGAAACCCACTTTGACTTCTGTCTAAGTGGGTTTCTTCAGCCAATCAGGGAGCGCCACGTTGTAGCACTCTCCTGATCAGCTGTGTGCTCCTGTCCTCACTGACAGGCAGCACACGGCAGTGTTACAATGTAGCGCCTATGCGCTACATTGTAACCAATGCTGGGAACTTTCTGCTCAGCGGTGACGTCACTTTAGGTCAACCGCAGGGCAGAAAGTTCCCATCATTGGTTACAATGTAGCGCATAGGCGCTACATTGTAACACTGCCGTGTGCTGCCTGTCAGTGAGGACAGGAGCACACAGCCGATCAGGAGAGTGCTACAACGTGGCGCTCCCTGATTGGCTGAAGAAACCCACTTAGACAGAAGTCAAAGTGGGTTTCTGGCATTCGTGGAAAGGTGACCCATGTGCAAACATGGGTCCCCTTTCAGTTCGTGGTCGGGACACCGTTTTGTTATTTTTTTCAAGTACGTGGATTACCCCTGGATTTCCCGAGGAGCCTGGACCCCTGGATCTCGTGAGTATAATTTCTTCAACAGGTACCCCTTGGATTCTACTGGAGAAGAGGACCGACCTGCGTGGGAACTTAAGGTAAGTATGTATGTATGTGTGTATGTATGTAATAAAATTATACTTTCACGGTGTGTGTGTCTTGTCTTTTTTTGGGTATTTTTTTAGTAGTAGTACTACAGGTACCAGCGGGCCCGTTTTTCCGTCGCATGCTGGTACTTGTGGTTCTCCAAGTACCAGCATGCGGGGGAGGCTTGCTGGGCCTTGTAGTACTGCTACTAAAAACAATATCTTTTCTTTTACAACAAAGGCTATCAGCCTCCCCATCCGCAGCCCATTGGATGGGGGGGGACAGCCTCGGGCTTCACCCCTGGCCCTTGGGTGGCTGGGGGGGGGGGACCCCTTGATTGAAGGGGTCCCCACTCCCCCAGGGTACCCCGGCCAGGGGTGACTAGATGGATTTTTGATGCCACGGCCGCAGGGCACTATATAAAAGTGACCCCCGGCTGTGGCATTATCTGTCCAGCTAGTGGAGCCCGGTGCTGGTTTTAAAAATACGGGGGACCCCTACTCTTTTTGTCCCCCGTATTTTTGGAACCAGGACCAGGCGCAGAGCCCGATGCTGGTTGCTTACATATGGGGGAACCCCTGTCATTTTTTTTCCCATATTTCGGCAACCAGGATCGGCTCAAAGAGCCCGAGGCTGGTTATGCTTAGGAGGGGGGACCCCACGCAATTTTTTTTTTAAATTTTACAGTGTTTAATTAAAAAAAAAAAAAAAATAGAACCCCAGCACGGATCACACAGATCCGGCCGAGATTAATTGTAAAAAAGTCGGCAGTGTTTTGCTAATCACTGCCGTAAAAAACACAAAAAAAACACGAATGACATCGACATCGGAAGAAAAGAAAAACCCGAATACGACAGCTTAGTAAATCCATCGTAACAAATTCAAAAAGTTGCAGTTTTACACTTTCGATGTCATTCGTGATTGAACTTTGACCTGAAACGGGAAAATACGAATCTTAGTAAATTTACCCCATAGAATGAGAGTTGGTGCTGAGTGCAGTGTCCCTTCCCTACTACAGATATCCATCTATTACTGCCCTGTACAGAATACTGCTCCCCTAGGGATGGGACACGGTATATATGTGATCCCTAGGGATGGGACACTGTATATCTGCTCCCTGCAGATGGGCTCTAATAGTATTATTACTATCTCGGTATATAAAGGTAACATGCTTTGTAGGTGATGTTACTGACTTACCCAATGAGCACAGTTAATGCTATTAGCATTAGGACAGCCATCATTATTACTGGTCCTTTGAGATTACCCATAACGTTAATACCTATGTAAGAAAGAATGAGATTGGGTGAATAAATACCTGTAACTTGTATCCAGGTCACACATATCAGGTCACACATATAATCCAGAATATTGGGAGGCGGGAGTAGCACTGTGTACACAGCAGCAACAAAGCAGAGGACACATCTGTATATACTATATACACTGTCCCTGACTGAGGAAGCCTAGGCCGGCTATGATGACTTAGCAGAGATCAGCCCGGGGAGGGAGGGTACTATCAGAGCCGGCCATAGGCAAACTAGGCAATTGCCTAGGGCATTTGATATGCCTAGGGGCATCAGCAGCTTTTGCTGATTAAAATGATATGTGGCATGCCTATATTCTGTGTGTAGCATTTCATATGCAGATACAGCCACAGTCTCACACAGTATATAGGCATGCTGCATATCATTTTAATCAGCAGAAGCTGCTTGTGCATCCTAGGCATATCAAATGCCCTAGGCAATTGCAAATAAGATGCATTTTCATTAAAAGAGGTGTGCCCGATGTTAGCATTGAGGCAATATTTATGAGGACACATCTATATCCAAGCAGAGGCAGAGGTCACAGTGTTAGTGGTAGTGTGAGTGCTGTGTGCATGTGAGTCGGTTGGTTGTGCAGTAGTGTTCGGAATATGTGTAAGGAGCATTATGTGTGTCATGGAAAAATGCATTAATAATGTGCAACATATGTGTAAGGGGCCACTATGTGTGTCATTATGTGTATAGGGGCACTAATAATGTGCAGCAAATGTGTAGGTGGCACTACAGATGGGTCCACATTTATCTTGACCTTTAATAAGATTAATTGAGACTGGGCAGTCAAACTTAATTCCCCTGCTGTAATAACTTAATCCCCTGCTGTAATAACTTAATCCCCTGCTGTAATGACTTAATCCCCTGATGTATTGTTCTCTGTATTGTATTGCAGCTGAGAACAATAGATGAAGGGTTTATGCTAATAAATCATGTTGTACCTAGGCGCAGAAAACTAGTTAAGATAACCGTGGACCCATCTGTATGTGTGTCATTATGTGTGTAAGGGCATTAATAATTTGCGGCATATGTGTAAGGGACATTAGAATGTAAGCTCTCACGAGTAGGGCCCTCTTCCCTCATGTGCTTATCCTTTTCTTACTTTAATAATCCTCAACTGCCCAAATCACGCAGTTTTTTGGCCACCTGGAACTTATCTCTGTCATTTACTGATGTAGTTATGCTTAGTTACCCTGTCCTATATTGTCTTCAACTGTAAATCACTGTTTTCCTGTTTTGATTATGTGCATATGTACTCTGCAATTGGGCGCTGCGGAACCCTTGTGGCGCCATATAAATAAAGGATAATAATAATAATAATAATTATTATTATTATGTGTAAAAGGGCAATAATAAAGGTTGTCATAATGTGTAAGGCACATTATGTTTATAAGGACATTAATAAGGTGTCTCATGTGTAAGGGGCATTACTGTGTGGAATGTGTGTAAATGCATTACTAATGTGTGGCATTATGTGGATAAGGTGCTCTGCTAGGTGGCGTTGCGTATAGAAAGGGCACTACCGTGTCATCTAATGTGAATAAAGAGCAATAGGGTGTGGTGTAATGTGAATAAGGAGCAATTCAGTGTGATGTAATGTGAATAAGGGGCTCTACTGTGAGGAGTAACGTTTATAAGGTAAAGTGATACTACTGTGGGATGTAATATGAATTATGAACACTATCGCATGATCATATGTGAATAAAGTTGCAGTACTGTGTGGAGTAATTGGAATTGGGGTTATTGTGTCGCCATGCCCCTTGCCAGCAAAAACACACCCCTTTTTGGGCTGTCCGCCAAATGTGCGAACTGTTCCTATTTAAAATATAGGGGGTACAAGGTCAGAGGCGGAACCAGCGGTGGTGCTAGGGGGCACCAGCCAAAATCTTTCCTAGGGCATCACACTGGTTAGGGCCGGCTCTGGGTACTATCTGTCCCTGGGCATGAGCCACCCCATATGCTGAGCCTGAGAGCGCCAGGTAATACTGCCCCATGTCAGCTCCAGACACCGCCCCCCTGCCCCAGGAGACCCCCCACTTTACCCATCACTGCTGGTGGGAGTGACTCAGAGACCCTGACAGGCTGCTGCTGGTGTTACACAGCATGCCTGGACCCAAAGCATAAGTAATGCAGGGTGATACTCACTCTCATAGTATGCTGCATCTAGGGGGAGACAGAGAAAGGATATTGGATCAGTGCTGACAAAGATCAACATTTTACATACAGCAATAATATAAAACATATAATAAACTCAGTGCAGCCATATCCTGTCCAGAACGCACTGTGTGATCTATGATAAATAGGCCGCTTAGTGTCTAAATAGCAATCAGTCTCAATGCTAGTTGTTATAACAGCGCAGATCCTTCACCCATACTCACTGATGCTCCAGCTCCCTCCATTAGTTTCAATGGTGGGAACTTTGCGGGTAGCGGTGGGGTTACCCGCGGTCAGCCGCTGACCGCGGGTGACCTCACCGCTGACGCAAAGTTCCCACCATTGAATATAATGGAGAGGCTTTGCGATGCGCTGTCTGACAGCAGACTCGCATACAGCCAATCAGGTGAGTGCCACGAAGTAGCGCTACCTGATTGGCTGAAGGGACCTTCTGTGACAGCAGTCACGTGGGGTCCCGGCATTCGGGGAAAGGGGTCTCATGTGTAAACATGGGACCCCTTTCAGTCCGCTGGTTCAGGTGTTCGTTTTATTTTTTTGCCAAGTACGTGGATTATCTCCCGGACACTGGATTGAGGTGAGTATAATTTTTTTCACAGGTACCCCGGATCGTCGGAGACGAGACGTGCCAGTCGGCGTGTCAACATAGGTAAGTATGTGTGTGTCGACATGTGTGTAATAAACTTTTACTGTCACGGTGTGTGTCTCCTGTTTTTATTTGGGTATTTTTTTTTCCAGTAGAACTACAGGTACCAGCGGGCCCGTTTTTCTCCCGCATGCTGGTACTTGTGGTTCTCCAAGTACCAGCTTGCGGGGGAGGCTTGCTGGGACTTGTAGTAGTACTGGAAAAAACAATGGCCCTCATTCCGAGTTGTTCGCTCGCAAGGCGATTTTAGCAGAGTTACACACGCTAAGCCTCCGCCTACTGGGAGTGAATCTTAGCTTCTTAAAATTGCGAACGATGTATTCGCAATATTGCGATTACAAACTACTTAGCAGTTTCAGAGTAGCTTCAGACTTACTCGGCATCTGCGATCAGTTCAGTGCTTGTCGTTCCTGGTTTGACGTCACAAACACACCCAGCGTTCGGCCAGACACTCCCCCGTTTCTCCAGCCACTCCCGCGTTTTTTCCGGAAACGGTAGTGTTTTTATCCACACGCCCATAAAACGCCGTGTTTCCGCCCAGTAACACCCATTTCCAGTCAATCACATTACGATCGCCGGAGCGAAGAAAAAGCCGTGAGTAAAAAAACTATCTTCATAGCAAAAATACTTGGCGCAGTCGCAGTGCGAACATTGCGCATGCGTACTAAGCAGAAAAACGCTGCGATGCGAAGAAAATTACCGAGCGAACGACTCGGAATGACCCCCAATATTCTTTCATTTTTCCAAAGGCTATCAGCCCCCCATCCGCAGCCCTTGGATGAGGGGGACAGCCTCGGGCTTCACCCCTGGCCCTTGGGTGGCTGGGGGGGGGACCCCTTGATTGAAGGGATCCCCACTCCCCCAGGGTACCCCAGCCAGGGGTGACTAGTTGGATATTTAATGCCACGGCCGCAGGGCACTGTATAAAAGTGACCCCCGGCTGTGGCATTATCTGTCCAGCTAGTGGAGCCCGATGCTGGTGTAAAAAATACGGGGGACCCCTACTCGTTTTGTCCCCCGTATTTTTTGCACCAGCACCAGGCGCAGAGCCCGGTGCTGGTTTTAAAAATACGGGGGATCCCCTGTCCGTTTTTCCCCCGGATTTTTAGAACCAGGACCAGTTCGAAGAGCCCGAGGCTGGTTATGCTTAGGAGGGGGGACACGCATTTTTTTTTCTGACTTTTCCCATTCCATTAAAAGACCAAACAAGTGTATTTCTTTAAAAAAATATATATAAAAATAAATTCACCAAAAAAAAAAAAAATCTCTGGTGTCGACAGGATTCGAACACGGGATGCACGCATTGCAGGCGGACACTGTAACCGTTATACCACTGCTGACCACAATATGAGTAGTCACTCCAGGTAAATATATGATGTGTTATTATGGTGTGTTCTACTCTTAGTGAACGTGCGGCACCGTGCTTAACATGGAGCATTCGCCACCTAGCGGTGAAAATGTGTATTACATGGCGTGGGACACAACGCACGCCATAACGTTATTACAACTCGCGATTCAGGACCCTAAATAGCGCGCTATGAGCAACGGTGTATGAGGATACATCTGTATAGTAAATACCACTAGTGCATGCATGATGATGTAGCAGATTAACAACAGCAATGCACTGTAGTGAGTACACCATAGTCCTGGCGGGAATGGGTACATGATCCTGCCACACGTGATGCCGAATGTCAGTATACAGACATTGGCATCCTGGGTACTAGAATGCTGGCAGGGGGCGAGTGCAGCGAAGCACCTTGCGGGCTAGTTGGTGAGTTTGCCACAGATCTATTCTCCCTCTATAGGTGACGTGGATATCCATAGAGGGGGAATCACCTACCTCGCTGGCAATCCAGCGGCGACATAGTACCTCCATCGGGATACGGGCGTTAGTATTGAGACAGCCGGGATCCTGACGGGCAGTATGTTAACTGCATACTGTCCTATCCAGTATAATGTAACTTATGTATAATGTATAAGGGCCTAATTCAGACCTGATCGCACCTCTGCAAATTTGTAGAGGTTTGCGATCGCATAGTCGCCGCCCAGACAGAATGAAAAATCCGCCCCGTGCAAGTCTGCGTACGCCTTGTGAAAAGCTTTGCAAATGCTGGTCAGCTGCAAATCCATTCGCAACTCACTCACCATCGAATGATTTTTGCAGTCTGTGCGTAGCCCAGGACCTACACCTACAGTGCGAAAAAAAAACAGGCTGATCGGGCCGGAGCTGACCTGAAAATGCTCGGGTACGCCTGTCCTTTTCCTGTCAGTCCCAGATAAAGGCCAATTACCAACCCCAAACATCTCCTTCCTGTCAATGAATCGGCGTATGCCTAGCAATCAAAAAAGATGCAGGATTTTTTGTGGTATGGCCTGCGCATTACGATCTGTATGCATGTGCAGTCGTTCAATAATTGGAGCGATCAGGTCTGAATTAGGCCCTAAAACCTGATTAGAGGAGGGGGTGAGCCCTCAGTCAGTGGGGACCACTGGTGGTTTCCAATGTACCCCTATGGGCCAGGCTAACACTGCTCCGCCCGCCCCAGGAGACCCCCTTTACCAATCATATGCTGCGCATGAAGACACAGCTGGGAGTGACCCGGGGACCCTGCCGAGCTGGTGCTAAATAGCGCAAATAACACAGGATGGTACTTACCACGCACAACCTGATCTATTGAGTGCCTGGCAGCTAGAGGAGACACAGAAAGGATACTGGGTCAGCACTGATAAAGGAACCTTTTACACACAGCAATAATAATATAAAACATATAATAAAGCCATATATAGTGCTAAGTTCTAATTTCTTGTTTGCACCTAGGGGAGGACACTGAACTGCACCTGACTCGCTACCAGGGCTGCCATCAGGTATTGTTCTGCACAGTACAAGCATACCTCCCAACTGTCCCGATTTTCGCGGGACAGTCCCGTTTTTGGGGGACTGTCCCGCTGTCCCACCCGCGGGCCGCAGTGTCCCGCGGTGGGGGGGGGGGGCAGTTGGGAGTCTCTGTCTCTCGCTGCCCTGCTTAGCAGAGCAGCGGAGAATAGACGCTGTGCGCATGCGCACAGCGTCTATTCATTGGAGACAGAGGGAGAGGGGGCATGCCAGCGGCTCACAGAGCGCTGGGCATGCCCCTTCAGTGACGAAAACGGGGGCGTGGATCGTGATCGCGGGTCCTCCCGCTAAGCCTCGCCCCCTTTCCATAGGCCACATCCCCTTTCCATAGGCCACGCCCCCTGTGTCCCTCTTTACAGAGGACAAAAGTTGGGAGGTATGGTACAAGTGAACAGGCAGGGTCCTCCCACACCATATCCCCGATCATTATTACTACCTTCCTATAACCCTGGCCCATGACACAGGGTGCATATGGGCAACACAGTCATTCCTCCCCCATAGCACAGGGGACACATAGACAGCATGGTCAGTCCCCCACAGCACAGAGGGTGTATGGGCAGTACGGTCAGTCCACCCCAACAGCACAGGGGGCTGTATTGGCAGCACAGTCAGTCCTCCCCCAGAGCACAGGGGACGTATGGGCAGTACGGTCAGTCCTCGCACACAGCACAGGTGTCGTATGTGCAGTACGGTCAGTCCTCGCACACAGCACAGGTGTTGTATGGGCAGCATGGTCAGTCCTTGCACACAGTACAGGTGGCGTATGGGCAGTACGGTCAGTCCTTGCACACAGCACAGGTGGCGTATGGGCAGCATGGTCAGTCCTTGCACACAGCACAGGTGTTGTATGGGCAGCACGGTCAGTCCTTGCACACAGTACAGGTGGCGTATGTGCAGCACGGTCAGTCCTCGCACACAGCACAGGTGTTGTATGGGCAGCATGGTCAGTCCTTGCACACAGTACAGGTGTCGTATGTGCAGTACGGTCAGTCCTCGCACACAGCACAGGTGTCGTATGTGCAGCACGGTCAGTCCTCGCACACAGCACAGGTGTTGTATGGGCAGCACGGTCAGTCCTTGCACACAGTACAGGTGGCGTATGTGCAGCACGGTCAGTCCTCGCACACAGCACAGGTGTTGTATGGGCAGCATGGTCAGTCCTTGCACACAGTACAGGTGGCGTATGTGCAGCACGGTCAGTCCTCGCACACAGCACAGGTGTTGTATGGGCAGCACGGTCAGTCCTTGCACACAGTACAGGTGGCGTATGTGCAGCACGGTCAGTCCTCGCACACAGCACAGGTGTTGTATGGGCAGCATGGTCAGTCCTTGCACACAGTACAGGTGGCGTATGGGCAGTACGGTCAGTCCTTGCACACAGCACAGGTGGCGTATGGGCAGCATGGTCAGTCCTTGCACACAGCACAGGTGGCGTATGGGCAGCACGGTCAGTCCTTGCACACAGCACAGGTGGCGTATGGGCAGCACGGTCAGTCCTTGCACAGTTGCACACAGCACAGGTGGCATATGGGCAGCACGGTCAGTCCTCCCCAACAGCCCAGGGGGCATACAGCGAGTATGGGCAGCACTACCTCATACATTGTATAAGCATACCTCCCAACTGTCCCAAATTTAACGAGACAGTCCCGCTAATTGGACACTGTCCCACCCGCGTGTTGCAGTGTCCTGCGGGTGGGGATGGATAGCTGGGAGAGCCAGTGATCACCACTGCTCTGCTCTGCAAAGCAGCCGGTGATCACTGGCTTAGCGATTACTGATGGTCATGTGACAGCTGGCAGTAGTGCAGGTGAGCAGTTCCATTGGGAATTAATGTATGGTCATGTGATCTAATGTGTCCAATCGTGTTACTGATTTTTCTGTCATTATATCATGCTATTTTATACACGCTTACATACATATAGGTATAGGTCATTAGGTCGACCACACTTAGGTCGACAGTCATAAGGTTGACCACTATTGGTCGACATGCAGTAGGTCGACATGGTCAATAGGTCGGCATGTACTAGGTTCGACATGGAAAAAGGTCGACATGTGGTTTTTGACTGTTTTTGGTGTCGTTTACTTTGTAAAGTGACGGGGAACCCCAATTAGTGCACCGTGTCTCCTCGCATGGCCTGCTTCACTCGCCATGCTTCCGGCAAGGTGCCTTGCTCTGCTGCCGCTGTGCTCGGCACAGGTTACCGTTCCCAATTGTAGTCCATGTGGTTCGTAAAGTATGAAAAAGTTTTAAAATTTTTAAATTTTTGGAAAAACTCACGTCGACCTTTTTCCATGTCGACCTATTGACCATGTTGACATAATGTATGTCAACCAATAGTGGTCGACCTAAGTGCTATCGACCTAATGACCGTATACCATACATACACGCAGGGCCGGTTCTGGCGCTCTGAGCTCCCCGGGCGGCAATAGGGGCGTGGCTTCGTACAGGGGGCGTGGTCATTTACGCCCCCTGTACAGACTGAAATTATGTACGGTGCGCGATGATGTCATCGCGCACCGCACAGTATTGGACCTCTCCACGAAGGGAAACTAGACGCGTACGCGGCAGCGGGGGGGGGGGGCAGCGGCCAGCGGCAGCAGGGGGCACACAGCAGCAGCGTATCTTGCCCTGGTGCGGCGCCCTCCGGATGGTGCCCTGCGCCCTCCGGAAGGCGGCGCCCCGGGCAAAAGTCCTGCTTGCCCGTGGCAAGATCCGCTACTGCATACACACGTACACATATATCCTATGCCCTGACATCTGGCTGCTGAGGTACAGATGTCTCTATCTGTTTAGTTGAATGATTAAATCATTATTTTCCACTATGTAAAAGTGAATGATATAACTGGAGATTGCACTTACATGATGTTATTGGCACAGGGACACCTTTGACTGGTATTGCCAGCACTAAAAGCAAAGGAGCACAGACAAAAATCATCGCTTCTTTTTCCTCTCAAAACTTCCTATCAAAAGACACAAGCTGTCAGCGTCTGTGACATCACTCGGAGCACAGTGCATTGTGATGCGTCCTGCCTGTCACACTGACCACTGGGCTGGCACTGTGATGGTCTCTCCAGTAATAACAACTGGGAAAAAATGATTGATGATGATTTCAATAGAAACAACTGCTGCATTTGTAACAATCTAACACATTCTAGGATCAGCGTCAGACTGGCTGCCATGGAATGTATTAGATATTTTCATGTCCTAAATAATATTCTGATAGTGGACTTTATTCAGCTTCAGTTGCAGTTTTGCTGTTTTAGCAAAACTGCAACTAGCTGTGATCGTGTGCTGTGGGCTGCCCTGCACAGGACAAGGCCTCCCAGCATGCAAATGGCCGGCAGCAGAGCCGGCCCTAGCCAATTTGATGCCCTAGGCAAAATTTTGTCTGGTGCCCCCTAGCTCCGCCGCTAGTTCTGCATCTGTACCTGCAACGCTCAGGTAGTGGGGCCCACCGGGGGGTTACCCTGTGGGCCAGTTTAACTCTGCACAATGCCACACAGTAATGACCATAATACATATAATTCCACACAGTAAAGGAACCTTACACATATGCCCCACATTAGTAATGCCCATAATACACATAATGCCACACAGTAATGCACCTTACACATATGCCCCACATTAGTAATGCCCATAATACACATATACTGCCACAGATACTGCCACACTTGCTGGTAATACAAAAAGATCAGTATCAAACATGTAGAAACTGTCCATTCTCTTCACTATTCAGTGTGTTTGCTGGTGTCTGTTACTCCCGTTAACTGCATGCCCTTTACTTTATACTGTGGGAGCTAAATGCTCTGCCCTCCAGTCTGATGTGTCCGAAAGTCACGCTGCACTGATGTTTCATATAGAAATAGCACAACGCAACTTACTGACCACGTTACAGTGCTAGATGGCAGGGGAATTTTACAGCATGGACTGACTAGGAAATAAAGTGTGGGGAGAACACTGTCCATGTTATGTCCCTGCAGACACCTGGGGTTTGCACAGGGATAAGGGACACACACAGGATGGCAGAGTCCCCCTCCCCCATGTGCACAAGCAGTAAAGGTGATGTCAGGTTTCTGTGAAGCAGTCTTCCCACATTCTCCTACCCACCCGTACTAAGATCTGATCAAAATGTTAGCCCAATCCTACTCTGCCACTAGTTACCTGCTATTTTTTATTTTTATTTTTTTCCTCCATTGATCGCTTCCACCCCACCATGTGTTTTTCCTGTAATGTTTACCTCCACTGATTGCACACCTTTCCATTGTGCCCTACATGCAGGGTACATCATACTACTACATAAGCATCAGTTTTCCCATATATGACCTTGGCCCTTGTATGGCTCACCTCCCACAGTGTAACCTCCAAAGTGCGCCCAACATGGCTGCCCCATATGGTACACTTGTGGATGGGATGAAAAATACATAGGCCTGATGGTTTTGATGGAACCCTACTCTGAACTGTAGGACTCTGAAATCACCCCCATTTTGTGTCATCACTTCTAGGGGTGGACTATCCCACCCTGGGTAATCCTACGCCGAGCGCCTAAGATGGCTGCTGCACCTGGTACCTTGTGAGGGTGGAATACACAACCCTTGGAAGTTATTACCCAAAATGCCTGCACCAATCCTGCGTTATGCTTTCTGTGGGCTTAAGGTTTTCTTTTATGTCTGTTGCTTGTCAATTGTTGTATTACTCAAATCCTCTGTATCATGTGCATTGTTTTTGATGTCTGTAAAGCGCCTTGAGTCCTGTTGGAGAAAGAGCGCTATATAAATAAAATTATTATTATTATTATCTTCCAAAATACACATGTGTTATCATAAGAAGCCATCCAGTAATAACCTTATATAGTCAGTAAAAATGTCACAGGTCCAGGAATTGCATTTACTGGGCTTCTGCTGTCTGTCTGAGGTCTCACAAGTCAGGGGCATTCAAGCATGTCAGAGGAAGTTTAAGGCACAGTGTGCATTTTTTTGACAAATGTAAACAGCAGTGTATACAAGTACTGATTGAATACATTTGGAAAGTAACAGTTAGTTTGCGGACTGTCCCTCTCAGCATGAGATGCTGCAGGGACATGCTTGGATGCCCCTAGACATGCTTAAATGCCCTAGGCAAATGCCTAGCCTGCCTATAGCTAAGGCCGGCTCTGGCCGGCAGCAATGCAATTGCAAGTCAGTTGCGATCACTCCGCTTATTTGTGGATGTCCCCCTGCCTCTGCAGCCAGGCTGTGAAGGCAGATGCAGGGCAGCCATTTTTCAGGTTGCACCGGTCGTTTGTGCTGCTTACATATAATACACACAGTGGTAGTGCTGCGTACATATAATACACAGTGGTAGTGCCGCTTACATATAATAAACACAATGGTAGTGCCACTTACATAAAATACACATAGTAGTAGTGCTGCTTACATATAATACACAGTGGTAGTACAGCTTACATATAATACACAGTGGTAGTGCCGCTTACATATAATACACAATGATAGTGCCGCTTACATATAATACACAGTGATAGTGCCGCTTACATATAATATAATAGACACAGTAGTAGTGCTGCTTACATATAATACACACAGTGGTAGTGGCGCTTACATATAATAGACACAGTGCTAGTGCCGCTTACACATAATACACACAGTGGTAGTGCCGCTTACATATAAAACACAGTGGTAGTGCCGCTTACATATAATACACAGTGGTAGTGCTGCTTACATATAATACACAGTGTGTATTATATCTAAGTGGCACTATTACTGTGTCTTTTACATGTAAGCAACACTACCACAGTAATAGTGGTGCTTACACATAATGCACACAGTAATAGTGGTGCTTACACATAATAGATACAGTAATAGTGGCGCTTACACATAATAAACACAGTAGTAGTGCCACTTACATATAATACACACAGTAGTAGTGCAGCTTACACATAATACACACAGTAGTAATGGCGCTTACATATAATACACACAGTAATAGTGCCGCTTACATATAATACACACTGTAGTAGTGCCGCCTACATATAATACACACAGTGGTAGTGCTGCTTACATATAATACACACAGTACTAGTGCCGCTTACATATAATACACACAGTAGTAATGGTGCTTACATATAATACACGCAGTGGTAGTGCCGCTGACATATAATACACACAGTAGTAGTGCCGCTTACATATAATACCCACAGTGGTAGCGCCGCTTACATATAATACACACAGTAATAGTGCCGCTTACATATAATACACACAGTAGTAATGGTGCTTACATATAATACACACAGTAGTAGTGCCGCTTACATATAATACACACAATAGTAGTACCGCCTACATATAATACACACAGTAGTAGTGCCGCTTACACATAATACACACAGTAGTAATGGCGCTTACATATAATACACACAGTAATAGTGCCGCTTACATATAATACACACTGTAGTAGTGCCGCCTACATATAATACACACAGTGGTAGTGCTGCTTACATATAATACACACAGTACTAGTGCCGCTTACATATAATACACACAGTAGTAACGGTGCTTACATATAATACACACAGTGGTAGTGCCGCTGACATATAATACACACAGTAGTAATGCCGCTTACATATAATACCCACAGTGGTAGCGCCGCTTACATATAATACACACAGTAATAGTGCCGCTTACATATAATACACACAGTAGTAATGGTGCTTACATATAATACACACAGTAGTAGTGCCGCTTACATATAATACACACAATAGTAGTACCGCCTACATATAATACACACAGTAGTAGTGCCGCTTACACATAATACACACAGTAGTAATGGCGCTTACATATAATACACACAGTAATAGTGCCGCTTACATATAATACACACTGTAGTAGTGCCGCCTACATATAATACACACAGTGGTAGTGCTGCTTACATATAATACACACAGTACTAGTGCCGCTTACATATAATACACACAGTAGTAATGGTGCTTACATATAATACACACAGTGGTAGTGCTGCTGACATATAATACACACAGTAGTAATGCCGCTTACATATAATACCCACAGTGGTAGCGCCGCTTACATATAATACACACAGTAATAGTGCCGCTTACATATAATACACACAGTAGTAATGGTGCTTACATATAATACACACAGTGGTAGTGCTGCTTACATATAATACACACATTGATAGCGCCGCTTACATATAATACACACAGTAATAGTGCCGCTTACATATAATAGACACAGTAGTAATGGTGCTTACATATAATACACACAGTAGTAGTGCCGCTTACATATAATACACACAATAGTAGTACCGCCTACATATAATGCACACAGTAATAGTGCCGCTTACATATAATACACACATTGGTAGTACCGCTTACATATAATACACACAGTGGTAGCGCCGCTTACACATAATACACACAGTAGTAATGGCGCTTACATATAATACACACAGTAGTAATGGCGCTTACATATAATACACACAGTAGTAGTGCCGCTTACATGTAATAGACACAGTGGTAGTGCCGCTTACACATAATAGACACAGTAGTAGTGCCGCTTACATATAATACATACAGTAGTAGTGCCGCTTACACTAGGAAGTCACTGCTTGTTGCTCTCAGCCCAAAGGAAGGAGGGTGGTTGTGATGCACAGAAACCTCACTATCTGATGGGTGTGGTATGGAAGGTAGATAGTAACTAGGTTGACAGTGTCTAGGTCGACCACTATTGGTCGACAGCAACTAGGTCGACAGGGTCTCTAGGTCGACATGGTCTAGGTCATCAGGTCAAAAGGTCGACATGAGTTTTAATTTTTGTTTGTGTCGTTTTCTTCGTAGAGTGACCAGGAACCCCAATTAGTGCACTGTGTCCCCTCGCATGGCTTGCTCTGCTACCGCTGCGCTCGGCACAGGTTACCATTCCCAACAGTAGTCCACGTGGATCGTTAAATATGTAAAGGTTCAAAAAAAGTAAAGAATCGTGAAAAACTCATGTTGACCTTTTGACCTGTCGACCTAGAACATGTCGACCTAGAGACCCTGTTGACCTAGAAACCTTGTAGACCTAGTTACTGTTGACCAATAGTGGTCGACCTAGATAGTGTCGACCTAGTTACTGTCGACCTAGAGACCGGATCCCCTATCTGGACCAGAAAATTGCGCCTGCGACGAGAGTGAGCAAATTGGCATGAACACTTAATTTAAAAGGGATTAAAACACTCTGCACTTAAGAACACTCTATAAACCCAATTGTGCGTTCTACCTCTGCATCCTCGTTTTCTCTGTACCTTTTTGGAGTGTGATTGGATAGAGTTTTGTAGGGATTTGGATGATGGACTGTACTCTGCCTGTGAAAATCCCCTGAGGACTCAGGGTGATCTTCCTCAGTCCGGTACCTAGTGTCAGGCTTGGACTGGCCCACAGGGGTTCAGGGGAAACCACCGGTAGGCCCCACTGCCTCGGGGCCCCTCCTCCTCTAGGGATCAGGTTCTAGACTGTGCATTTGAATTATATATTATACATATGTTCCCTTATACTGCACAGGATTATTATGTATTTTCTACAGTACATTACTGTCATTAATCTGGCACATTATCATGCATGCACTAGCATTACTTACTATAGAAAATATCTAGGAGTCCAGACCAGGTTCTCTATAATGGTTAGCCAAACCTCTGTGGTGGCTGGCAACACTCCCTTTGGAGGCTGGCCACACCTCTAATCATAGGCCCCTACCACTGCATACCCCCGGTGGGCCCTTCATGCTCCAGTCCGACACTGCCTAGTGTTGTGATTTGTGCATTCTCTTATGGATTGTTTATATTATTTTACCAATTAGAGGATCTTTTGAAAGATGAAATGCGGAATTGGTGGGATAGCATCTCTTTACAGAAATACATCGTTGCCAAAATCATTCCTAGAGGTTTGAGAGTTTTCAAACATCTCTCCATAAATGACAATACAAACGTACAGAAACAATGGGATGAAATTTTAGACAACTGTTCTCTCTCTCTTATGAGACTTCTTGTCACGTATAGAGATGAAAAAGTTAATCATACTGTTATCAAAATTGAGCAAGATAAGGATGACCTTTTACGCTTTAAAGATCAGGTGTCATTTAGAGAAAGGGATGAACAAGTAAATAATAGAGTGGAAAGATTTGAGAAAGACCTCATATTCACAAAGAAAAGAAAATGGTCTAGAGATCAGGAGGATTATAAAACTAACAATATTAGATCATACAATAAACAAAGAAACAGAACCAATAGTGTTAGATATATTAGGAACTATACCAGCGAAACCAATTCTAGATCTCCCCATAGTGATACACAAATAAAGACACAGAGAAGTATCCATACACCTAGACAGCCAAAGTCACAACAACAACAACCTTTAGCTTATAAACAATCAATAAGAGAACGCACAAATCACAACACTTGGTACCGGACTGAGGAAGATCACCCTGAGTCCTCAGGGGATTTTCCCAGGCAGAGTACATTCCATCATTCAAATCCCTGCAAAACTCTATCCAATCACACTCCAAAAAGGTACAGAGAAAATGAGGATGCAGAGGTAGAAAGCACAATTAGGTTTATAGAGTGTTCTTAAGCGCAGAGTGTTTTAATCCCTTTTGTTTTACTATCCTTATTGCAGCCTAGGAAGCTGTACTCACTCAGCAGCTAATAACACTGTTTGATATAATTATTTCAAGCGCCGGAATAGTCTGTGACTTAGGTCCCAGACTATTTTATCGATGCACACTTAATTTGCCCAATTTGTCATTCCAATTTGCCTGGAAACATCAAATCGGAGCAATATCGTTAAGTGTGGACCCACCCTTATACAGTCTGTAAAGGAACAGCCAGGATGAATTTAAATATGGAATTATTCCAGGCAGAAATGTCACATCTATGGGTAACCAATCCCATTTCATCTTCTCCAGGTCATGTCCAATCACCTGCCACCCTTCCCGGCCAGGAACAACCCCACTCCCCAGCTTACTTTCAATTATTTCCTGGGGCACTCGCTGTCAAATACAACCAGAGTCAGGTCATCCGTTAGGCATAAAGTGTTATGGAGTATTACCTGGGCTCTGACAATTATTGTCTGTTAATGCTTGCTAGGTGTACTGTCCCTTTAACACATTTGCATGTTTTTGGCTATTCTTTTATATTACATCACAATTAACTAATTTCCGTTGTATCACCAACATTTACGATCTACTGTATGTACGTATTGTATAGCACCAATAATATATTGCGTCCTTTTATCTACATATATGTTTTTTTTTTTTACGACTGCAGTCAGTAGCTTGGATGACAACAAGAAGGAAGACACGGTAGTGTCTCAATGTAAATTGCATATTTTACAGGTGATGTACACACATACGTAAAAAAGAAAAGAACAAGAATAGTGTAGAGATCTCAACACTATTTTTGTTCTTTTCTTTTCTATGTATGTGTGTACCTCACCTGTAAGGTGTAAAAACACACATTCTTACAGGCTGTGGAAAACAATAGAGCCTGAGAGATATTGTATATCTTGTATTCCACCTGACGTGTTAAAAAATTGGAGGGCGCCTGAGTAAAATACAATATACTTTTGCTACTAGGATCTCCTTGAAAGTAGGTGAAAGTTCCTCTTTGTATTCTTGCTGGGCTGACTTCTGGTTCTTATTGCGCACCCTACTGCCACCCATTTCTTTTGAATTGTAAATTGCATATGTAATTTAAATCAGTGCTATGGGGGAAGTATCATGACAAATATATATACAGACAGTGCGGGTGTACTACGATATATCGGCGCTTGGGATCCCGGCGCCCAGCATACCGGTGCCGGGATCCCAACCACTGGAATGCTGGCAGCGGGGTGAGCGTAAAAGAGTTCCTTGTGGGCTCGCTGCGCTCGCCAAGCTGCGGGCATGGTGGTGCGCTATGCGTGGCACGCTATTTATTCTCCTTCCAGGGGTGTCGTGGACACTCCAAGTGGGAAAATAGTTGTCTGTATCCCGGCGGTCGGGATTCTGGCGCTGGTATGCAGAGCACTGGGATCCCGACAGCTGGGATATCAAGTGCCTCCCGACAGTGCTGGAGTAGGTCTGTATCCACCCCTGTGCCAGCCCCACCCGACAGTCCTGTGAGAGTGGGCAGGACCTCCGACACTAGGAAGTAGAGCACTCCTCGGAGCATACTTAAATTGAGATGGAAGTCCAGCCGCAGAGCATTTTCTACCTGATGGAAGGGTTATGTTGGAGGGTCTGTGATTTTGGAATCCTCTGTAAATATAATGTCGGCTTGGTGAAACAAGACATATTCACCCCAAAAATATTTTTTTGAGGTAAACTCCATAGAAAAAAAGATTCACATAAGATGAACCAAAAGATCTTATTTGAAGGTGTAGTCCTACATAGACATTTTTGTTGCAGATGTGGGCACGCCTAAGTCCGACCTCTCATTTTACCCACCTTCAGAGGTGTGTACTGGGCCCAGCTGCCAACATTTCGCAATAATTGTCCGGTACGCATTTCTATCAAGCAGATGATTTTATTCTCATTATATGTGGCACAGTCCAGGCAGACTACAGGCAGAATTACAAAGTGCATTATATCATTCTTGGGGGAAGATGCATAAAGCCTTTATCTAAGACCGTCTTTAAATTGCAGAAGCTGGGTTTTTTTTATGTGTGTGTGTGTGTGTGTGTGTGTGTGTGTGTGTGTGTATGTGTTTTGGGGTGGTGGTGTAATTACTGCACTTTATCTTTCTCCAAGGCTTGATACATCTTGCCCTTATTGAACTTGTGTATAATGTAATTCTGAGGAATATTAGATATCCATCATTAACAAATATGATAGGACATATATATCAAGTCGTTACTTTCTTAAAATCATGCGGAAACTACAATCTATGCATGCAACAGCCTATGCAGTAGATAACGGACATCTCCTGCAAAAGGATAATTAGTGATTCAGACCGCAGGCCCCATTATTCCCAAAGGGGTCTGCAGTCTGACCCTATCTAAAAGGGACTGCAGTCTGACCCTATCTAATGGGGACTGCAGTAAGGGCTGTCTTTTTGTATAGGCTCACTTGCCCAAGGGCCCCAGGAGTATAAGGGCCATAGCCGATAGCTGAGGTCCCCTCTTTCCAGGGGTACCAGATTTTTTCAAATCGGCCTTGGGGAACCGGAGAAATCCGACTTCAAACCAGTGGTCAACATCCAAGCCTGTTAAATGTTCTTCCCAGCCAGATATCTTGGGTTCTGTCTGACTTAGAGTTTTTCTGAGGGTATACTTCAAAAGCTGGGACTCCCCCCTTTGGTGGACACTGGCAGCTTGTCGCTGACATCCCAGAACCAGAGATATCAGCCTTCCAGCAGCTGGTCCCTGCTCCAGCTCCACACACCTAATATGCAGTTTTATATTTTCGTTGTAAATCTAAGAAATGTATTTCCAGGAACTTGAGATATCTGCATTCAAGCATGCTGCCCTCCCACCAGAAAATTATGAATATTAAGCCCACTTTACTATCCACCCCTCACCTACGTATTAAACACCCCCTACCAACCTGGAAGTCATGTACCCCAGTGGCGGATTCATTAGGGGGCAATCACGGCGATCGCCCCCCGTAACACCCAGTGCAAGCCCCACCCACTTGCTGATCCCAATCAAAGTCTACATTTTGTTGAGTGAGGGAGAAGCGTATCCTGATCCCCGGAGCGCCGCGCATCACCAGACTCCTCCCTGCCACCAGTCACTAGTGCCCACCTTCTCTGCATACTCCCAGCCTGTGCTCCCAGGGGGGTGGGGGAAGCCAAGGTCCAACCTCCCAGCAGTACACAGATGCCTGGGAACTTTTCTCCGTGTCGGGCTGCTCGGGCGTACTAATCTCCGTTGGACTCCCGCAGGCCGGTGCGTGGAGGAGAAGGAATCGGCTCTTTCCCTGCTCTCCTTCTCTCTACATGTCTGGAATATACTCTCTAGACCACCGCCGAAGTGAGTGACGTCCTGCCACTGCCACACAGGTAATCCCTGCAGGGACTGGGAGGATGTGAGCTCGGAGTGTGGGCTGCGGTGGAGGGGGCTATTGCTGCATACCGCGGTGGCAGGGTGAATCTGTGTCCCGGGCTGGGATCACAGGCTGTGCTAGGCTACTGCTGCTAGCAGCATAACTATGCTATCAGTAACCATATGCCTGATACCAACATGTTACCTAGACACATACATGACAGCATCATGTACAGTACATCACACATGTGGCAGGCTTTAGTACACGTGTATTCCTCATGTAACCACCAGTGATGGGACACAGGATACAGCACAGATACACCATTACAGTGACAGCACAAGTGTGGGGGGCCCTGCTATAAGGGTCGGATTTGGCAAGGGGATCACCTTGGCACATGAGTTGTGAATGAAACCCCATGGCACACGCCTGGCTGTGAAGGAAAGGGTTAATGTCCTGACTCCTGTAGGTGGGCAGTTACTTCTTGATGTTGTTTCTGTCATACAGGATCTGTTGCAGCAAGGTAACCAGGGCAAAAGCACAGATGAAGATAAAGAATAAAGTTCTGTTCCCCAGCAGGTCCCTGCTGGATGAGGGGTCCACGTACCCCATGCCCAGGGTACCCCCCAAAATGCCAGTGAGTGGGATTATGATGTCTCTGAAGCTGTTTATTTATTGCATGGCTGCAGGGGGAAGATGCCCTTGTTATTCCCCCTGCTGGATCTGCCACTGATTACAGGCCGCTGCCTGGGGCTCCACAGCCGACTCTGCTGTCCCCACCCTCTTTGTTACCAACTGGGTTCACTAAATATCATATTACTCTAAACATCAACCCTAACCCAACCCTCATCCCAAACATCTCCCTAACCATAACCCCTAACCAGGGTCAGACTGGCCCACAGGGGAACAGGGGAAACTACCGGTGGGCCCCTCCTCCTCCTCCTATAGGGATCAGGTACCAGACTCTATCCTAGTGCTCTTGAATTATGTTACATTATACTTCACAAGAATATGGTTTATTATATATTTACCAAGGGGAACAGAAATATATACTCTGTAATGGTTAGCATCCTCCCGGTGGGCCCTTCATGTCCCAGTCCGACACTGCCCCTAACACTAATATCTTAACCCAAACCGCTAAGACAACGCTAATATCCTTTCCCTAATACCCCAACTCTTAACCCTAACCCCTAAACCAACCCTAATACCATAACCCCATCCCCTAAACCAGGGGTGGTCAACCAGTCAGAAGCAAAAAGCCAGAAAAGATCAATAGGCAAGGGCAAGAGCCACTATCATGCGTGTGCCGAAGGCGCGTGTGCAAAAATGGGGGTGTGACCTAGTTGTCACAAAGCCACGCCCCATTTTTGTGCACACACCTTTCGGTATGACGTTTGTAGGAGTGTGACCTTGTGTCATAACCCCGTTTAGTCATGTTGTACAGTGCCACATACATATAAAAATGCCAAAAAATGGGTGCCACCACAGTGCCAGATAAATATATGCTCCCAGTGCCAGATACACATGCCCCACAGTGCCAGATACATATATGCCCCCAGTACCAGATACACATGTCCCCACAGTGCAAGATACATATATGCCCCACAGTGCAAGATACATATATGCCCTACAATGCCAAGTACATGTATGGCCCCACAGTGCCAAATACATGTATGCCCCCACAGTGCCAAATACACATGCTCCCACAGTGCCAAATACACATGCCCCCACAGTGCCAAATACATATATGCCCTACAGTGCCAGATATGCCCCAACAGTGCCAAATATGGCCCCAGTGCAGATACACATGCCCTCACAGTGCCAGATATGCCCCCAGTGCAGATACACATGCCCCCACAGTGCCAGATATGCCCCCAGTGCAGATACACATGCCCACACAGTGCTAGATATGCCCACACAGTGCCAGATATGCCCCAGTGCAGATACACATGCCCACACAGTGCCAGATATGCCCACACAGTGCCAGATATGCCCCCAGTGCAGATACACATGCCCCCACAGTGCCTCCCACAGTGCCAGATATGCCCCCAGTGCAGATACACATGCCCACACAGTGCCAGATATGCCCACACAGTGCCAGATATGCCCCCAGTGCAGATACACATGCCCCCACAGTGCCAGATATGCCCACACAGTGCCAGATATGCCCACACAGTGCCAGATATGCCCCAGTGCAGATAGACATGTCCCCACAGTGCCAGATATGCCCCCAGTGCAGATACACATGCCCCCACAGTGCCTCACACAGTGCCAGATACACATGTCCCAACACAGTGCCAGATATGCCCCAGTGCAGATACATATGCCCCCACAGTGCCAGATATGCCCCCAGTGCTGATACACATGCCCCCACAATGCCTACAACAGTGCCAGATATGCCCCCAGTGCTGATACACATGCCCCCACAGTGCCTTACTCCCCCCCCCCCCCAAAAAAAAAGTGCTGCTTACCGCGCTGCTGCTGTGAGGGGAAGGAAAGCGCAGCATGCGCCTTTCCTACCCCTCAGTCTCCGGTGGCGGTGTCTATCTTCAATTCGGCGCCGGCCCATGAACCAATCAGAGCTCGCGGGACGGCAGCCAATCAGGAGCCTTAGCTGCCGGTCCGCGAGCTCTGATTGGCTCACGGGCCGGCGCCGAGTTTTAGATAGACACCGCCGCTGGAGACCTGCTGTGAGTGCGCAGTGTCGGGCAGCAGTGGCCGGGAGCGGATCGAGCCGCATGTGGAGGATGAAAGAGCCGCATGCGGCTCGAGAGCCACGGGTTGGCCACCACTGCCCTACACCAACCCTAATACCATAACCCCACCCCCTAAACCATCCCTATTACCATAACCCCATCTCCTAAACCAACTCTAATACCCTAACCGCATCCCCTAAAATAACCCTAATACCCTAACCCAAACCACTAAACTAACCTGTCACACTCGCGGCGCTGCGGCTGCCGCGCTTGCCGCTCCGGGTGCGCTGGGTCTCCCGGCGGTCGTCGCCCCCGGTGGGCTCCGGGTCGTCGCATCTTGCTGGTGCTGCCTCCGGCGGGTTCCCGGGGTGTGGGCGCCGCCGTTGCGCCCGGCGTCCACGAGAGCGTGGTGAGCGGGTGACGTCATCGGCCCCTTCCGCCAATTGGGAGAGGGCGGGAAGTTAAAAGGCAGACGCCGTACAGAGCCCCGGCGCCTGAGTATCGTCTTTTCAATGATCACCAGTGCTAGCAGCGTTAAGCGTGTTCTCAAGCTGAACGTCTCCTGTGTTCCAGCGTTGCAGACTATCTTTCAGTGGGACATTCCCTGTGCTACCAGCGTTACAGTGTATCACTCAGTGGAACCTTCCCCGTGCTACCAGCGTTACAGTGTATCACTCAGTGGAACCTTCCCCGTGCTACCAGCGTTACAGTGTATCACTCAGTGGAACCTTCCCTGTGCTACCAGCGTTACAGTGTATCACCTAGTGGAACATTCTCTGCGTTACCAGCGTTACAGAGTATCTCTCAGAGGGACACCTCCTGTGCTACCAGCGTTACAGTGTATCACTCAGTGGAACCTTCCCCGTGCTACCAGCGTTACAGTGTATCACTCAGTGGAACCTTCCCCGTGCTACCAGCGTTACAGTGTATCACCTAGTGGAACATTCTCTGCGTTACCAGCGTTACAGTGTATCTCTCAGAGGGACACCTCCTGTGCTTCCAGTATTACAGGGTATCCCTAAGTGGAACGCCACTCAAACTTCCAGAGTTACACTGAATCTCAAATCCTCATTTATTTCTTCAGCATCGCTCACAAGTTCTTCATTCTTCTGTGTGCTTCAACATCGTTCTCAAATCTTCATTCATCTCTTCAGCATCGCTCACAAGTTCTTCATTCTTCTGTGTACTTCAGCATCGCCCCCAAGCCTTGGCCACAACTAATTCTTTAGCATTACACGTCGGTTACAACGGCTAAGTTCTGCATGAGGAAAACCTACATCCGACCATCCCTGCTCCGGCCCAGCTGTGGTTCCTCTTCCCTATCATCGGAAGAACCCCCGAGTTCTCAACACTCCCAACCCAGGTCAGTGACATAACCCTAATACTCTAACCCTATAGGGCAGACGGATGGGCCATTTGGTTCTTATCTGCCATCAAATTCCATGCTTCCAGGATGATGAAATCTGAAGGCTTTAGACACGTCTATGCGCCATTTTCAGCAGCAGAGTCTAGATCCACCACTGCTTCATAAGGGTATGTGGGGGACAGTGAGGAATGATAAGCAGTGGTGGCTCCAGAAGAGGGGCTGCAGGTCAGTTCAAATTTGAAATAGGGGAGCCTCATCAACTGCCATTTCTAACTGACTCACTGGCAGTTAGTGTGCCTCCCTTATTTACATTTTGTACTGAGCTGCAGCCCCTCCTCTGGAGCCGCCCCTGGTGATAAGGGGATGTGGGGGACAGTAATGGATGTACAGCAAGGAGTGAATAACATCACATTAGTGTAGGCAAGGATTATACTTATATTGTGTGTGTCTGTCTATCTATCGATCTATGGGGGATATTCAATTGTTAGAAAAGTCAGTTGGGTGTCTGCTTTTTCCTATCTAATAGACAGGAAAAAAAACAGACACCCAACCGACTTTTCAAACATTTGAATTCCCCCTTATATGTATATCTATATATGTTTTTTCTTCAATATATATATATATATTTAATATAAATATATATGTATGAAGTCAGCATCTCCATAAAGCTTGTCTGCTGAAGGAAGCATGAAGTGCTCTAAAATGTCCTAGTAGACGGCTGCGTTGACACTGGACTTAATAAAGCACAGTGGACCAACACCAGCAGATGACATGGCTCCCCAAATCAACACAGACTGTGGAAACTTCACACTGGACTTCAAGCATCTTGGATTGTGTGCCTCTTCATTCTTCCTCCATACTCTGGGACCTTGGTTTCCAAATGAGATGCAAAATTTGCTCTCATCAGAAAAGAGGACTTTGGACCACTGAGCAACAGACCAGTTCTTTATATCTTTAGCACAGGTAAGATGCTTCTGACGTTGTTTGTTGTTCAGGAGCGGCTTGACAAGAAGAATCCGACATTTGAAGCCCATGTCCAGGATCCGTCTGTGTGTGGTGGCTCTTGATGCACTAACTCCAGCCTCAGTCCTGTCACGAACCGGTCTCTCACCTTTGCGGGTTCTGGGGTTCATCCGTTGCCAGTGCGGTTGCTCGCGGTGCTGTGCGCCCGTGTGGGGACACGGCGTGATCAATGGCACAGGTAATGCAGAGTCTGGGAACTGTGAGTGCGGGGACCAAATGGCCTAAGGCACTGCGGTGTGTCTGCTGTATAGGAGGTGGCCATGTTGGAGACCAAATAGCTAATACTGAGCACTTGTGAAAACACCTGTGGGCAGGTGTAAGCCAATCCCGTGCTTGTGCTGCCTTTAAGTAGGCTGGGATTATGTTACTCTGGGCCAGTGCTTTGTTGTATCAAAGCTGTGCTCTAGCTCTGAGCTCTCTCCGTGCATTCCTGTGTGATTCCCGTGGTCCAGATATCGCCTCCGTTCCCAGAGGTCCGTCTGCAGCCTTCACTGCTGAAAGATCCACCGGCTCTCCGCTGTGCTGTCAGTTAATTGCACTCCTATTGGAAATAGTTGGATTCCCAGTGTCCTGCATGAGGTTACCTTGTCAGTCTGCCTATCATTCAAAGTCTGGAGGATTCTGTTTCTCTCAGCTGTTCGTTTGTTCAACTCTGCATTTAACCCATTCATCACCTTGTCTTCTACTACAGTTTCACAGTGATCTCCGGAACCCGCAAGTAACCCAATTCAGTACTTTTTATTTGCTATGTTGTCATTACAAGGATAATTCATCACAGTTTCTCAGTTAACCCTCAAAACTCCATTGCAAATTCTTACAGTTAATTCACCATGTCTGCATTAACCAGTTAAACACAATCTGCAGTTCAGCATCAAAGCTTGTTTATATTTGGACAATTCAACATTTATTCTTCAGCTTGTTTTTGCATATG